>NC_051291.1:21019298-21319298 GCF_015220745.1 Sebastes umbrosus
CGATCTGTTTCATGGCCGGAAGGAATCCTCCCACACCTGGAGGACAAAGTATATAAATAAATAAAGTGAAACATGTGGGATGATTTCAGAGGGTTAAAGAGTCAAACAGCAGCTGACCTCCTCCTCGACACGCGTTACGAAGCTCCTCAAACATCAGCTTCTCCAGAGGTTCGTTCACGTAGAAGGTTCCCTCAACCTGCAAGAAAACATCTGTTTTAATGTTCATGTAGACTCAAAACAATCAATCAATACAATAAAAGTTAGAATAACATCTCACTTTAATGGTCAATATATGTAGAAGGAAAAAGGAGCAACTCTGCTTCACTTATGTTTTAAAAAATCAGTAAAATATGTGAAAGATAAGTGAAAAATGTCTGAAAATTATAATTAAAATATGTGAAGAATATCCAAAAATGATTATTAAAATATGTGAAAAATATGAGTGAAAAATGTCTGAAAATTATTAGTAATATATGTGAAAAATATATGCAAGTTGTGCAAGTTTTTAGAACTGCACAGAAAGAAAAATATTGAGTTCTTTAAGAGGTTCCATGTGTTCAAATGTAGTTTGAAAACCTCCATTAGTTCAGTTTTGTGCTCACATGTTGCACATTACTAAAGTGATTTGTGTTTATTCAAATTACCACACAGCCTGTCGCAAACACATATGCACATGTAATTGATTAATCTAATTGGTGCAATATTAAGCTTCATTTTCATATTAGTCCTGATATTAATAACATATTTTTTTGCTATTATTGATTGAGACCAATGAGCTGATTAATATCATAATCTCCTACCTGATGTGGTTCCTGACTTCAATGTTTTCAATGTGGGACAACTTTTGTTTCACCACACAGCATGAATTAAAAAATGTTTCTATTATTTAATAATACGTTTATAATAATAATAATAATAATAATAATAATAATAATAATAATAATAATAGTATGGGATCCTTGTCAAAATAGTTATGTTAAAATGTTAAAAATCATCAGTTTTATTCTCTCAATATCAATATAAATCATTTTAGAAATCCATTATAGTCTACTGATTTCGATTAGAAAAAATGTATAATTATTATTGAGGATGCCTATGTGGCCAAACTGTAGATTATATTTTGATTTATTTTAATGTTTCAGTAATCATTAGGATCCACCCTTTAATTCGGCTAACATCTTATAGCTAATAGTTGCATCATTGAGCTTCGTCAGCTGGTTGAACTTTGGTTTGCGGCTGATTTCTGAAATAATTTCATTGATTCTTGTAACAACATTAAATTAATTATTGTGGTATTTTGTAAAGGGAGTCTGGTTAGAGTCTAAACAAGTAGCCAACATGTGCTGACTGACTGTAGATAACTGTGGTTGAGTGGAGCAAGGTGAGCTAACCACCTAGCCACGTTAACAGCTACAAGTCTCACCTGCATGTTGGGAACGAACCCTTTCTTAATCCTCCAGCAGTTACTGCTGATCTTATCCAGATACTGCAGCTCATCGTTATAACTGCGACTCATTGTTGCGATCACAGGAGGTTTGATGTTACAGAGTTTAATGCTGCTGCGCTTCACCGGCTGTTTAATGTCTAATGTTCAGTGTGTCAGCAGCAGTCAGAGCTGGACGGAGGCCCGTAAGCTGTTTGACAGAAAAACGCGATTGTTAATTTGGCATGACGCATTAAAATATAACTTTTAACGCTAATTTAACAATGAACGTGAGACTTCTTTTGTTAAATATGCAGAACTCATAAATGACTTTATTTTTACAAAGTTAATAATCTATTCATAAGTCCGGAGTGTTAGCTAACATATAAACTGCTAGCTTGCCGTAGATGTAGTCCATGGATGTATTGATGTAGTCAAACAAGTTTAGCAAGTCAAGTTTAGCCGTAAAGGATGTTCGGCGACTGGCCTTCAAAACAAGAGCATAAACTATTTTCTCTTTTTGTAATTAACACATTTACATTACAATTGACATGTTTATTACACTAAGCACACTCATACACTCTACCCTGTGGAAAGTTTACTAGCTATGCGGTATTTCACTTTTTCTTTTTGACACATTTCTAACTTGGTCATTTATTTTGAAAATCTTTATATTGAAAACCGGAACTTGTCTGTGTTTAGCTGTGTGCTGGTTTGACGCTGCTGTCTGGGTCGCTCCTGGTCTGTTTACAGATGCGACTTATCAGAGAGATGTCATAAAACCACCTGGATTTAATCACTTTAATTAATCACGTAAGTGTTTTTCTGCTCTCACATCTTTTATCACTAACACGGCGGTTAAACAAGTCAACTAGCTAACCTAGTTAGCACTAAGTGAACTAGCAAAGCGTCACTGTTACGCAGCAACTGAAACCGTTCAGTTAGTTGACGTTTAGACTAGAAACGAAACCAAACATGTCATTTCTTCTTAAATAACAAGCCAGCTTTGATGCCAGACTGCTGCTAGATGTATTGAATCTGTTTCTGTCTTGTTTTATTTATTTAGTGATAATGTGTTTTGTCCTGTGGAATTTTAAGTTCCTAACGTTAGTTAACCGAACATGATTTGAATGTGATGTTTGTGCTGAATCATGAATCTAGTCTGTTTTCATGGTAACACAAAGCTGCTTTAATACTTTCAACTCCCAAACAACGTTCATGACTCATCAGAAATAAAAGATGGAGATTTCCTGATGGAGTTTTGTACTAGAAAGAGAGCAAAGTAATGAGACATGGAGTTTTGTTTTTTGGTCCTATCAACAGGATAACTTTATACATAGCAATGAATAATTCTACTATATATAAGTCAGATTGTTTTTATTAAGTTGTAGTAGTTCATGAGAAAATACACATGTTCAAAGATGATCTGTTGCAACATTTGTCCACCAAACTCCATTCACTTTTCATCATGTTTAAGGGAAACCTGTCATTTTGAGCTATTCAGTCCTATTTGTTTGTAAAAACAGAATATATAATATGAGGTATGCTATATGGCCAAAATGTGGACACTCCTGTCAAGTAAGAGCAGTAGTTCTTACAAAAATGTGCAAATATTTAAAGATGTTCTGTTATAGAAATAAGCATCTTTCCACCAAACTCTAAAAGCAGCTAAAGGTATAATATCAAGTATGTCATAAAGGCCAAAAGTATACAGAAATAACTAAACATGATATAATATATATCATCATATAATAACTAAACATGATTCAGTTTGTAAAATCAGTTAAAGGTCTAATATCAAGTATGTCATAAAGGTCAAAGGTATACAGACACTCTTGTAAAGTAACAGCAGTAGTTAGTTAAATGTGCAGATGTCCTGTTGTAGAAACTAGCATCTTTCCACCAAACTCCATTCACTTTCCATTAAATTCTAGAAATTAAATCTGTTAAAACTTTTTGGAGCTTTTCTGCTACAAACACAAACATGATTTAGTTTTAAAGTAGTTTATTTGCCATGGTTTGAACTGTGCCCCTTAGTCACAATTAAGGGAAATCTTAATGCTTTGTTGGGAGTGAATGACTTCATCTGTTCATGTTTGTCTGCAGCATGAAGCTGCGAGTTCGGATCAACCGACAGACCAGTAGGGTGGAGTTACCGGGAGAAGAACCCAGTCTGAAGGAGCTCACAGATCTTATCAAGGACACGGTTCTGTCTTCTCACGGACTCAGGTCAGACACCAGATACTGTTTCTTATTAAATAATGATTATTAAAGACATGGGCAGAGCAGAGATGGTTTACTTACATAGGAACAAACTTTCTCTCTGCTGTTTATGTTTTTGTTTCTAAACTATTTTAGATTTGGCCAGTTGTCATTTTAGTTTAAAGTCCTGTTACGACAGAACATTTGATGTGAGCCAGTGTTTTGGGTTTCAGTGCAGACACTCAGTTCCGTTTGTCTCTGAACGGCTCTGAGCTTCTGACAGACTCCGGTCAGACTCTGTCGTCCTGCGGCATCGTCTCTGGAGATTTGGTCTGTGTCGTCCTGCCTCAGTCTGCAGCCGACAACTCCACCAACTCCACCAACTCCACCAACTCCACCAACTCTACCAACTCTACCAACTCTACCAACTCCACCAACTCCACCAACCCCACCAACCCCACCAACTCAAACCGCTCCACCAACTCCATCAACCCCAACAACTCTACCAACCCCACCAACCCCACCAACTCAAACCGCTCCACCAACTCCAACAACCCCAACAACCCCAACAACCCTACCCACTCAAACAGCTCCACCAACAGACCGACCAGCAGCTCAGAGAACCAGAGGCAGCAGCAGAACCAACAGACAGCCGCCATGACCTCCAACCAGGTGAGTGATTCACCTGTGGAACCAGAACATGCAGCGGTGGAAGAAGTACTCATGATAATTACAGGTGGTATGAATTATATATTTGTACTTGTTGAATCGCTTATTTATAGGGCTGAACAGACTGTCTAAAATGTCTGTTGTCATATTTTATGACATCATCACCCTAAAAAGAAAAAGAAAAAAAAATCCTCTTGCAAATTCTCAATTTGAATAAAGTGATTCATCGGATTAAATGAGTTAGTCTTTTTTATTAAATCAACTCTCTTTAATGAATATAGCTCGATAGTGGAAAAATAAATGAAAAAATAGAAGTGAAAATGTTCTAATTGTTAATTATTAGCAAAATATGTCAAAAAATATAAGTGAAAAATATCCCAAAAATATTAGTAAAATATGTGAAAAATATCCAAACAATATTAGTAAAATATGCGAAAAATATCCAAAAATTATTAGTAAAATATATGAAAAATATCCCCCTAAAATATTAGTAAAATATGTGAAAAATATCCCCCTAAAATTACTAGTTAAATATGTGAAAAATATAAAAAAAAATGATTAGTAATATATGTGAAAAATATCCAAACATTATTAGAAAAATATGTGAAAAATACCCAAAAATTATTAAAATATATGAAAAATTAAAAAAAAATATTAGTAACATGTGAAAAATATCCAAACATTTTTAGTAAAATATGTGAAAAATATACAAAAAATATGAAAAAATATCAAAAAAGTATTAGTAATGTATGTGAAAAATAAATCAAAATTATAAGTAAAAAATTATTAGTAAAATATGTGAAAACTATCCGAAAGTAATTAGTAACATATGTGAAAAAGTTTGTGAAAAATGTCTGAAAAATATGTAACAAATATGTGAAATTATCCAAAATATATTTTAAAATATGTAGAAAAATATCCAAAAAATAATAGAAAATATGTGAAAAATATAAGAAAAAAATATTTGTAAAGTAATTTTGCAATTTATTTTCATTATTGATTTTTTTTAAATTACTTTATTAATCATTTAGTTACAAACAAAATATCAATAAATATCTGAAATAAGTGAAAAATGCTCATAACAAGAGATTTCACGATTAAACTCCTTCATCTTTATTTTCTTTACCATTAAATTAAAGGGACTATTTGTAACTTTGTACGCGCATAAATGTAGCGGGTCGTCACACATGCGCGCTCGCATATGCGTGTAGCCGCTGTACTCTCCTCCTCTGCCTGCTCGCCTTCACTCAGACAGCTCAGCTCGCTCCACCTCTAGACGTGAACGCGCGTTCACTCCACACTGCAGAAGAGTTAGTTTAGCTCTTGAGAATATCTAGTAAATGTACAGGGGACGTTTGTGCAGAAATAACTGCTGCAGCTCCTCCAGACCAACAGAGGTTTCACGTGTCTTGTGAAGTGACGGAGCTCTACAGAGATTTACGTTGTCTTCTCGTTACCGACCGGGTGCCGGTGTCTCCTCTGCTCTCTCCGGCTGCGGGCGGAGAGAGCAGGGAGACACGCTGGAGAGCCCCGCTGCCTCAGCCTGCACTTAGGCAGGAAAAGCCAACACTAGGATCAGATCTAAATCATGTTCATGGAGAGACCTTCGTCTGGTCAGCTAACATTACTGCCAAGCAGCTGAAATATAGAGTGATATTGTGCTTTTAGCTGACTTGTGTCGCCTCACTGTTTTGAGTGATGCTCGTTCAGGTATATTGAGAGCAAGCAAGCGCGAGCCCGACGCTGACTTTCGTTGGTTTCACGGCCACAGGTGTCGCTGTTAAGAAGCATTTCTGAAAGTTACAAATAGTCCCTTTTAATATAGTACAACTTTTTACCCTCTTTTAACTCGTCAGTGCGTTCCTCTCTTTGTGTGCAGCGAGCTGGAGAGCAAACTGCGCTGCATTCAAATGTTGATTTATAATTTGAATGTTAATGTTATGAATGAAGCTTCAGTGCAGCTCTAGTTATTTCTCGTTGAGTTTGATCCTTGTTGTATTTAACAAACAGCCCGGCAGCAGCAGCAGCAGCAGCAGCAGCAGACCTGCGAGGACGGAGTCCGAGGAGACCGGCGAGGTGCTGGACTCTGATCCGGCGGCCCCTAGCTGGGAGCCAATGCTGTGCAGCGAGGCGGAGGACGGTCAGGCTCCTCTCTCTCTGGAGCTCCTCCACCACTCGGCCCAGACCAGCAGTCCCAGCGACGCCATCATGGTGGCCGGACACCTGCTGATGATCGAAACTGGCTTCGTTCCTCAGGTGGTCTGAATGCCTCCAGTGATGGATGTAATCAGTGTGTATAAGTGTATATATACTGTAAATATAAACACTATGTGTGTGTTCAGGGCTGTGAGCTGAAGGCCGGTGAGATGCCTGCAGGCTGGAGGTCTCCGGCTGGACTCTACAAGCTGCAGTACTCTCATCCTCTGTGTGAGAGCAGCCTGGCCATGGTGGTGGCTGTGAGTATGGGCGCCACGCTCGTCATCAACGGTCAGTTCATCACCGTTATTTCATGATCCAGGTGTGACAGCTGCTGTGTGGTCGGCTGTATCTTCTTCTGTCTGTAAAGTGTTTCTAGTGGGTGGTACAAGCATGAAATGCTTATGACATCACTTTACAACCCAAAAAATCCACACTAAAATACAAAATAAAGCTCAGTTTCTGGTGAGGAAAGCACAAGTTAAGGGAGGACTTATGGTTCATTAAGGGGTCACGGAGTAAAGGTGAAACAATGAACACATAAGTCAGTTGACATAGAACAGTAATCTATAATTATTTGGTGAATTGATTAATTGTTTCAGTTATTTTTTCCAGTTTCTCAGATGCGAGAATTTGCTGCTTTTTCTTTGTCTAACGTGACAATAAACTGAACATCTTTGGGTTTTGGGCTGTCAGTCAAATAAAACAAAACATTTGAAGACGTCACCTTGTGTCACCAAAAAAATTGTGAAAAACATCCGGAAATATATCCGAAATATGTAAAATGTATAAGTGAAATATGTCAGAAAAATATTTGAGAATAATTAGAAAAATATATGTGAAATATGTCTGAAAATTATTGGTAAAATATGTGAAACAATTGTGAAAAATATCCGAAAAAATATTTGAAACATATCCGAAATATCTGAAAATGATTGTAAAATATCTGAAAAATATAAGTGAAAAATGTCAGAATATTATTAGTAAAATAGTTAAGCAATTCATTTTTATTATTACCCTTACATTCGTAATCATTTAGTTAAAAACTTTTTGTGAAAATGTTTTTAAAAAAGAATGAAAAATGCTCATCACAAAATGTTTTTCACTATTAAACTACTTTTTTTTTATCATTAAATTAATTTAGTTACACATTTAAAGTGATGTAATAAAGTTATTTTAATGGATTATCTGCATCAAGTATAAACCCAGTTTTAGTGTTGATGAACGGGTGAAAACAGGGACACAAAGATGCTTTTTATTACTCTCAGATCTTCACCAACATTACTTAAAACCACAGTCAGGTGTAAAGTTGAACCACGTCATCTTTTTATTCCTTTTTAATTTCTTCTAGCATTAAAAATAACATAAAAATGTAAAGTGTATTTTTCTTCCGTGTTTCTTATCCGTCTGTTGTTCCTGCAGCGACTCTGAAGGTGAACGAAACCGTTGACACGGTCCGTAAACTGTGTCTGAATCCATCCAGCTACGTGACCAACGAGTGGCCAGGTAGAGCTCTCTGATTGAAGCTTCTGTTATTATTAATAATAATAATAATAATAATAATAATATAACGGTTGTGTTGTTTGTTGAGGAGAAAGTGCAGCTGCAGCATTCAGAGATCTGAACAAACTGTCCCGACTATTCAAAGACCAGCTGGCGTACCCGCTGATCGCTGCCGCCAGAGAAGGTACTGACCCGTCTCACCCGTCTCTAATAAATACACATGTACTGACTGTGGTTGTGATGTCACTGTGATGTCACTGCGGTGTGTGTTTCCAGCGATGGCTCTGCCTGTGGCGTTCGGTCTGGCCGCTCTTCCTCCCGAACTCCTCCTCAGAGTCCTCAGACTGCTGGACGTCCAATCGGTGGTCCGACTGTCTTCAGTCAGCCGACACTTCAACGTCTCCACCGCCGACTCCTCGCTGTGGAGGCACCTGTACCGCCGCGACTTCTCAGGTCAGACTCCGGACAGCTCACCTGTCTCCGTCTGCTGGTAGAGAGTTTTATATTTATACAGTTTGTCTCATTAATAATTGAATAAACTCTGTGTTGTGCTTCAGCTCGAGATGTCAACAGGTCCAGAGACACCGACTGGAGAGAGGTGAGAAACACAAATATAACTGAATATTAAATTCACATGGAAACACTGAATCCATATCTGAACCAGGGCTGCAGACAGCAGTTTGATTCCATTACTGATTATATTTTCACTTTATTTAGTTATCATTTAGTGAACAATATCCAAAAATATGTGAAAGAAATGTCAGAAAAATATGTGAAAAAATTATTGGAAATGTCTGAAAAATCTCTGAAACATATTAGTAAAATATGTGAAAAATGTACGAAAAAAAGATTAAAAATATCATTAGTAAAATATATGAAACAGTTAGTGAAAAATGTCCAAAACATATTAGTAAAATATGTGTAAACCATTGTTACATTTTTTTTTTTTTTTTAAAACAAACAAAATAAAAAGTCTGAAAAATTATTAGTAAAATATGTAAAAGTTATTGGTGAAAAATTTCCGAAAAACATCCTAAAATCATTAGTAAAATATGTGAAAACATTTGTGAAAAATGTAAGAAAAATATCCAAAATATATTAGTAATAAATAAATAGCGAGAAATATATGAAAAATGTCCGAAAGTTATTAGTAAAAGATGTAAAAGATGTACGTGAAAATGTCGGAAATCATTAGTAAAATATGTGAAACAGTTAGTGAAAAATGTCCAAAGATTATTATTAAAATCTGTGAAAACAAATTGTGAAAAATATCTAAAAAAAAATTGTGAAAATTGTTTGTCATATATGTAAAAATATAATTGAATAATATCTGGAAAAACGTCTTAATATTAGCTAAATATGTGAAAAAATGTGTGAAAGTTATTCGCAAAATAGTTTAGCAATTCATTCGATCAATTTTTCCTCCACTTAATCAGTCATTTAGTTCAAAACTAAATATTATTAGATAAAATATATAAAAACTGAACAATGCTCATCGCAAGACCTGTTTTTTCACTATTAAACCAATTATTTTTTTACTATTAAATTGAATTAATTTATCCATTTATAATAATTTTAATGCAATTTTAAAGGGATAGTTGATGGCTTATCTGAAATGTTTATTGGATTTTAAAACCCCATAATTCAGGCACAAATACCCCTAATATACAGCAAATCCATTAATACATGTATCCGTGAATAAACTCCAAATTAGGATTAAACATCTGAATTTACAGCTGGATTGATGTAACTACGGTAACGAGATAATTAATTAATAAAACATTTTTAAGGGATAAATAACGAGAGCCCCTTAAGTGACGCTTTAAAAGAGCCTGTATTTATGAGTACTTTATTTAAATTAAATTAATTTAATTAATTTAATTGTGAAAACTCAGATTAGATGTTTATATTTATTATAATTCTAACTTTTTATCTTTAATTCTCTCTCCAGCGTTACAAAAGGTTTTATCAGATTCGCTCTGATCTGCGTCACGCGGCCCGTCACCACCCCGTCCCTCCGTTCCACCGGAACCCCAGGGACCTCTTCAGCTGCGTCCCCGTCCCGTTCCACCCCGCGGTGCCCGGCATCATCGGGGGCGAGTACGACCAGCGGCCGAGCCTCCCCTACGCCCTCCTGCCACGCCCTCGCCACGACCCCATCGGCCCGCCGCCGGGCCTCAACGGACGACTTCCCCGAGTGAGACCGACGGGAGGACGACCTGCAGACATCCGGCGAGGATTCATCTGACGACCGATCAGAGCTTCTTCTGCACCAATAAAACAACACCGATGATCAATAAATAACTCCAGTGTTCATTCATACCGAGTAGAGACGGGAGTTTATTCTGCTCACATACTCCTCAATTAATGTGTTTATTAGAATAACACCGCACAGCACAGCTTTTACAGAAATAAAAGATATTTTTACTTTTACTTATAAAGTTAAAAGTTGTTAAATGATGTCTTAAAATGATGACCCTTCTTATTATTATCTTGGCAGGACGGAGAAAGACGTGATGTTTTCTGCTTTAAACTGGAAGAATCTGCAGAAGAAATAGAAACTGATGAATCTGACTTTTGTAAATGTTACAGTAAAAAATGTCTCTTATTCTGTTTGTATTTACTTTGTTTTTGTCTGCAACTTTTTGTGCTGCAAAAGAGACTTTAATGGGACTAAACTGGTTAAATAAAAGTTAAAATTATAATCATTTTCACTTACTATGTCAAACTGTTGACTGTTGAAGTCATCATTTAGCTTTTAATCCAATTTTGTATATAACTACTTTCATACTTCATAACTTTGACTTGAAAAGACACTAAATCACAATTTTGAATACATAATTTTGATTTAAATAGCCAAAATTTTGACATATCTATATAATTTTGAATATTTCACAATTTAAAAAGGTTAAATCTGTGTCATAATTAGTGAAAAATGTCCGAAAATTATTAGTAAAATATGTAAAAGACATAAGTGAAAATGTCCAAAAAACATCCTAAAATTATTAGTAAAATATGTTAAAAAATTGAGAAAAATGTCCGAAATTTATTAGTAAAATATGTGAACAAAATTTGAGAAAAATGTTCGAAAATTATTAGTAAAATATGTGATAAATGTCCGAAACATATTATTAAAATATGTTAAAAAAAGTGACAAATGTACGAAAATAATTACAAAAAATGTAATAAAAAATTTGAGAAAAATGTCTGAAGATTATTAGTAAAATATGTGAAAAGTGTCCGAACATATTAGTAAAATATGTGAAAGAAATAGTGAAAAATGTCTGAAAATTATTAGTAAAAAATGTGAAAAAAATTCGGGAATTATTATAAAAATCTGAAACATATTAGACACAGTAATTATTGAAAATAATTATGAAACTTTGATAAGAGAGACATGTTATTTTGTATATTTAATAGGTTTTTAGCTCTTAATTAGCATTTATCCTCACATAAAACCCATTAAACCCTTAAATTATTACATTTATTATATATCTATGCTTTCACTGCTGCTGGAAGAGACGGACACAATAAAGTTATAGAGGACAAAAACAACCTGAAACACATTTTTGTTTCCATGGTCGGGAGCTGAGATAATGACGTCATCTTTTGTCTTAAAACAAAGGGTGCGTTCGTTTAAACAAACCCGTTTCACCGGCGAGGAGGCTCCCTTTGGGCGGGCGGAGTTTGCTGCGGTGAAACACCAGTGTTACGAATAATTCTGTTACCCGTTACATCCTGTGACCTGATTGAGATTCACATCTCCATGTAAACTGTATTCGTAGTATCACACTGACTGACGTCATATTATCACGTCTGTTTAACGGGTCAGAATGTTTATTTCTCTCTGGAGCGTCACAGAATTTAACGGGTCACAGTTTTAGCTGTAACACCAGTTCCAACCGAAGAAGGATGTAAATTGTCCGTAATTAAAACACCAGACCGGTAAAAACAGACACATTTAATGGTTTCAGTCCTCCAACGAAGTACCGACACTATTCTGTGATGTTCCGTGATTTATTCCGTTGTTTTAAAGTAGTTTTAACTCCGTTAAATAGTTCAATAGTCGATTATAAAGTTACAGCTAACGGTAGCTTTAACCGTTGTTAGCTAGCTGTTTAGTCGGTTGCTAAGTTAACCCTCGAGCCATCAACTGTGAAGGTCATATATGAATTAATCAATTCACAGAGACGTTGTTGAATATTTTCCATATTTATTTCCTCTTCACCTCCACCAGCCAGCTGGGCGGGGACTATATAGCCTGCTGCTACCGCCTAGCAGTGATGCTAACAGGGGTGCGTCTGATTCATGACCCGCTGAGCACCGGAGAACAGCACAACCAGTGTTCTGAATGCAATATAATTTCTCTCTACATCACATACTTATTAACAAATAACACGCAGTAAAGAAAAGCCATGGCAACAATGCTTAACTCTGTAGCTACAACTCTTTAGCTAAAAGACTTTGAAATGAGCCAACATTTAGTTCAGTTATTAATGTATTTAAGTCAGTTATTAGGCTAACCCCACATAAAGTAACACCAATGTATGGAAGCCCATTTCAGCCAGGAAAACTAAAAAATAGCTAGATTTAAAGTTATGTGTGATAAAAAAAAAAGGAAATACTCATGTTATAAAGTTATGAGACACTAGCTAAAAATTTTTTGAATTACATTCCAAAATACTAATCTGCAATGTCAAATTAGTATTAGTAAACCAAAATGTTTGTTACCAATTCACACATTTGAGTCACTAAATCAAAATGATGTGATATTAAGTGAGAAGTTAAGATAGTAAGGCAAAAGTAAGAGTTACTAAGTCACTGTCAAATTATAATGTACTTGTCAAAATCTATCATAAGCATTGATATTTTTATCAAGACTTATGAGATAATTAAGAATTTTGAGAAAAGTCTAAATCTTGACTCACTACGTTATAACTACAAGATAAATAAAAGTTTGACATATTATTTTGTAATTTTATAATTCAAATTCAAATCAATTCTGCAATTTCCCTTCCGGGATCAATAAAGTAAATCTATCTATCTAAATAAAATGAGAAATAGAAATGTTCATGATAAGTCAAAATTATTACATAAAAAGTCTATTTTTTAAAGGCACGTTTTGTAACTTTCAGAATGTCTTGCTCGCTCTAAATAGACATTAACGAGCATCGCTCAAAACAGTGAGGCGACACACGTCAGCTAAAACCACAATATCACTCTATATTTCACCTGCTTTGCAGTAATGTTAGCTGACCAGACGAAGGTCTCTCCATGAATCAATGCTCATCCTAGTGTTGGCCTGTCCTGCTTCAGCCCTGGAGGCTGAAGCAGCGGGGCTCCGCAGCAAGTAACGTTATCGCCTCCCGACCGCAGCCGGAGGGAACAGGGAAGACACCGGCACTCGGTCGGAGACAATAACGTTTCTCGCTGCGGAGCTCCGTCACTTCACAAGACACGGGAAACCTCTGTTGGTCTGGAGGAGCTGCAGCAGTTATTTCTGCACAAACTTCCACTGTACATTCACTAGATATTCTCAGAGCTAAATTAACTCTTCTGTAGTGTGTAGTGTGCGCGCATGCACGTGAGGGTGGAGCGAGAACGCGCGCGTTGTGTGAGTGAAGACGAGCAGGCAGAGGAGCGGTCTGAACAGTGTAGCCACACGCGAGCGCGCATGGGATCCCGACCCGGTAGATTTATACCTGCAAAAAGTTACAAACAGTCCCTTTAAGTCATTCGAACTGGGCTACCATACATATTTAATAAAACAGTCTAAAATTGTATAAAAACAAGAAGATTATATGCACAAAGTTATGTTATAAGCTACTTTTTTTTAACTGTTTGACTATATATTTTACTCCTTTACAATTCGTCTATGTATTTTGTATTTACTTTTATTAGATTTGATTGTGATAAAATGGAAATTATTACTATTATTTATAAAATAGACTGAATTTCCGGTCCGGGCGGGTCACTGAATCTGCCGGGTGACAGTATTTTGTGAAACACCTGTCGGTGCTCCGGGTCACCGTGTGTGTGTAGTAGTATTCAGGTGCTCTGTCCCTTTAAGAGGCTCGTGTTGATACAGGAAGTGTGAGGGGTGTTTCCAGCTGATCTGCACAACAGAAGGACCAGAGTCTCCCTCAGCTGCAGCATCAGAAGCCCGACCTCCAGGCTCCGCTCCCGGGCTCCACAGCAGAGAACACCGGTACCCAGGTGTGCAGTTTACGCCACTTTAAGGATCTTAATCCGGGATTAATCTGAGGAAGAACCGGGGGGATCCTCGGTGTCCCCCCTCCCGTGCTTCTCTTGTAGCCGTGTGTTAGCTACCGTGAACCGGTTCCGTCGGTAGCTGTTAGCCCGGACTGTCATGATCCCAGCGCGGAGATGGCGTCCTTCCCCGGTTTGTGTAAGGCTGTCGGGCCAGCTGAGGAGGAGGAGAACGGAGAGCTGGACGGTTCTCTGCAGCAGATGCTGAAGGCCATCGCCGACGAGAGGAACCGACTCAACATCCGACAGGAGATCAGCGGGCTCGGTGAGTCCATCCGACCGTTAGTGATTCACCGTGGCCCGAACACAGTGTGCAGGTTCCTCGGTGAACATTATACCATTACATTCATGTATAAATACACACAACAGCCTGTTTGAATTAACTATATCTGGATAATTAGTTCTATATGGGGCTGTGGTCTTCAGGATCACCAGCCAGGTAATGAGGGGCCACAGAGGGGCCCCCCAGAACTAATCCAGGTTCACTTTGACTCTACAGGTTTAGTGGTTATTAAACTGGACAATTATTAATGGTAAACCAGTAAACATTAATATCAAATGACATGAGAAAGTCAGTAAGTTATGTACATAATGTTACAGTAAAAGTACTAATACCACACTTAGTTAAGTTATGTATATATTGTTACAGTAAAAGTACTAATACCACACTTAGTTAAGTTATGTACATAATGTTACAGTAAAAGTACTAATACCACACTTAGTTAAGTTATGTATATACTATTACAGTAAAAGTACTAATACCACACTGTACAAATACAGTAAGTTATGTATATACTGTTATTATTAATATAATGGAGTAAAAACTGCAGTATTTCCCTCTGAAAAGTGGAATAGAAGTATGAAGTATGTCAAAATATATACTCAGGTAGAGTACTAATATTAAATGGAAACAGTTTGTAGTTTTTAGAATATGTTTGTGTACAGATAAATAAAAACAAAACAAGTTACAGCACAAGATAAAGTATACTTTATCGTCCCAAGGAGAAATGTTGCTTGGGCAGTAGTGCAGTACACAGCGGCAGTCAGCTTAAAACAATACATAACCGACAAGTAGTACACCTAGACACAGTGGAAACAAGTAAAAGATTGCACATTCCTTGAGACAGCTATATATATATTAATAAATAGGCATTCAAAACAAGTCATTACAGTGATACACCAAAGACGCAGTAGAAAAACCTCTCCAATATTACACAGTTCATCAGGGAGCTTTAGAGTTAGGCTATCAGTTTCCCCCTGCTTCCAGTGTTTATGCTAAGCTAAGCTAACCTCATTCTGACTCCGGCTCTGTACGGAACACACAGACGTGAGACTGATATATTACCCAAAAACTCTTCCTTTAAACAGTAAATTCAGTTTCCTTTTTTCTGCAAATATCTTGTTTGAATTGCGTCAGTTGGATTCTGCTTCATATAATTTGTATTGTTAATCTATAAAAGATAAATGGCAGCACAAAGATGTTAAAATGTGGGTAAACTTCCTCTCCACTAATTGATGCTGTTGCATTATCTCAGTAATGGAGCCTGTTTAAAGACATTATTCATCAGATGAACCTGTGGTCATAATCAGTCCTGAAGAGCAGCCGGCTGGTAGAAAGCTCCAGCTCTGTTATCTGTATCTTGTACCATGTGGACGTCTGGTCTGCAGATCTAGATCACAGCAGACCGCCGTGGCGCTGCAGGTTTACGTGGGTCGTTTGTTCTGATGGAGAAATCAATGGAGCTCTGTTTCATCATCCCATGACTTCATCACAGCACACGGGCCTCTGTTTATCAGATCTGTCGTCAGTGAACAATGACAGAGAGGGAAGCGCTATAGTGTGTGTTAAAGAGGTTAGTTTAAGTTATTCATTAAGGAAAACATCAACTATTCTGGCTTCTCCAGTGTGAATATGTCCCGTTTTTATAGCATCCTAAACTGAAAATCTTTGGGTCGGACAATACAAAACATTTGAAGACATATTCCTGAACTTTTTAGTATTTATTTTACATTTAATAGACTAAAAATGTAATTGATTCATCGAAAAAATAATCGATAAGCTCTAAAATAATCTCCACAAAGTACCTTAAGTAGCTCTTCTGGAGCTTTTGATAATAGCACATGGTCTTCATCAGCAGATGGAGTTGTGTCCTGAATGTTAAAATATCAAACTTTTCTGATCACTTAAGTACTTTCTGGCCAGTTTGAATTAACAAACTGTTATTAAATTATATTTTATTAAAATAATGTGCTGCAAAGTGAATCACTTGTATGCCGAATTTAGCAGAAAACCCTGTTGATTAGTAAAAACCATGAGATCCCTCTCTGTTAGGTCTGTATGTGTGTGAACAGTATTGTCTTAAATTGATAGATTTTTGAATGGAGTTCGTTTTGAGAGGAGAGAGACTAACGCTGAACTTTTTTCGGACTTTTTCTTCACCAAATGACCGATAAATTTAAAGAAAAATTGATGAAGAGTTTCCGCTGACCCTTTAACTTTGCCTTGAATAATAGACAATGAGAAAATGTATTTATACATTTATACTCCCGTGTTCTGTGAGGTAAAATTATTGCTTTTGTGAATGGAGTCTGGTGGCTTTGAAGAGAACACTATAACGGCTCCAGTTCCCCGTCAGAAAGGGCTGTCTGACGGCCAGGTAAAGCGGCTGTGGACGGGAGCAGCAGAAAAATGGATTTTAAACACCTAAAAAAAAAATCAATATCAGTTTAAGTCTACGCTTTATTTAGAATATTTTCACAGCTTTACCTCGCCTTTATACAGCCCTTTCTAACGGGAACTGAAGCCGTTATATCACTCTCTTTAAAGCCACCAGACTCCCTTCACAAAAACAGTAATTTTACCTCTCAGAACAGGGGACTTGCTGGTCTACCGCTGCATACATCGGTTAGTTAGTTTGTGTTATTGTGTGACTTTCTGATCTGAACTAACGTGGCGTCCACAGCAGAACATTGCTTAGCTTCCTGCCGGTACTCCTGCCTGCTTCTCTAAACTGGGAGCACGCAGACCGTCATCTAAGTTACTGTATGTAACATTAACACTCTGGCTATAAAGCAGGTTTGGTTTGCTGACCGTCCTATTATCTCAGGTGTGTTTTTGTGTCAGTCGCTGGTGTTTCTTTATTCAGAGTCAGTAGTCTGTCTGTGTCCTTGGCAGGTCCTCTACAGACTGCTGATTGTGAGTCAGGTCTGACCGCCAGCATCAACAGTGACTCAGGTCTTTACTCAACTGGAGGAGAGTTCCCGTTTATCACAACTGGTATTGCTGGTTTTGTTCGTTATTTCTATCATCTATCATAATAACATTATACTCATCTGTGTTTCTTCTGTTCGGTGATGTCACTGTGTACCATAGACTAAGTATAAGAAGTGGATGTAGTCACCGTCACGTCACCCATTGGTTTGTGGACTGCTGTTTTGAAGCCTCGAGTTAGGCATTTTGGGCCGTTGCCTCCTTGGTTTTTGGTGGTCGTCATGCTGGTTTTTAGCTGTCACCATCTGGATTTTTGCCTGTTACCATCTTGGTTTTTGTCCGTCACCATCAACATCTTGGTTTTTGGCCGTCAGCATCTTGGTTTTTGCACATCACCTTCACCATCTTTGTTATTGGCCGTCACCATCTTGTTATTTGGTTGTCGCCATCTTGGTTTTTGGCTGTTGCCATATTGGTTTTTGATCGTCACCATCTTTGTTTTTGGCCGTCACCATCTTGTTTTTTGGGCGTCACCATCTTAGTTTTTGCACATCACCATCACCATCTTGGTTTTAGGCAGTCGCCATCTTGGTTTTTGAACATCAACATCTTGGTTTTTGGCCGTCGCCATCTTGGTTTTTGGCTGTCACCAAACTATGAAAGTAAAGGTAATTCCAGCCACTCCCTTACCAGCCTTTATTAGCAACTTATATATTTGTCTGTGTTGGCTCGTATAATTTGAGTACCGGCTTTTATTGAAGAATGTACGACACATACTATCAAATATATCACACGGCTTTCATAAACCAGTTTAAACAGGAGCAGAACCAGCAGAGTCCATTGAGGCCAGACACAGAGATGAACATCAATGATTCAGGTTTAATTACCTCCTAACACAGCAGCGTATCCCTCAACAGTGAAACACCGCTGCCTGCCTGCTATAAATACAGCGGTGTAACAGACAGAATAGATTGGGATCGATCGATGGGAGCTGCTCTTCACAAACGGCATGACGTGACTGAGTGTTACTGTATAGTAAAAATAGCTGTGTGATCTGACTGTGACTCACACACTGACAGACACAATGATTACAAATGAATATTTAATGTAGTCGGTGAGCTGAGCTGAAGTAAAACAGTTTCCAACATGTAATTCTGTACAGTTTCTATATTAGTATATGAACATAAGTGTTTGTGTATATGACTGCAGGACAACTCAGACAGAAGGAGATCTCAGTGGGACGTCTCCCATCTGTTTACATTGTACAGTCTGTTTGTGCAACAACATTAACTCTGTAAAAGGTGATGAAGCAGTTTGTAAGTGTTGTCAATCTCATATCCAGACGGCGTAAATTCAGGGATTGGAAATTAGTAAGTGAAGCTGAAGTATCCATGCATAGAATATGAAAACAAAACTAAAATTAGAAAGGAGAGCCCAGACCTCGGCCATTAGGGTCCCATTTAGAGTCAAATATACCTTAAAGCAGGGGATTCTTTAGGGCGGGGCTACCTTGTGATTGACAGGTCACTACCGCGGCGTTGTCCGGTCTGGGAGTTGTCCCTGTTTTCAGTTCATCTAAGTTAATTATAACCTTTTTGGTCCCCTAAAAATGTCTTGTCCAACGTTCGGTTGTACGTATAGCTCCACCCTCTCGTGTCACTTCTGGTTGCCAAAAACCAAGATGGCTACAGCCAAAAACCGAGATATTGATGTTTTCCTTTCCCTGCAATTTAACAGAAATTTTTGAAGAAAAATCCTCCAGACTCACTATCCTACCTGTTTGATATTTAATGCTTTTATTGTGAAAGACTTTGTAACTTTTGTTTTGAAACTACTACATACTGTACTTCCATATTTTCTTTTTTTTCTTTTTTACTTACCTTAGTTAGTTTAAGTTTTGGTTTATATATCTCTGGACAGGTTTTAAGATATCAGCAGTGAAAAAATCCTGTTAAAAGAAATTCAGCTACAGCAATCAATAGTTATAGTGACTGGAACTATGCACTATTTCACCTTGGACTTAAGGACATTTAAACGGGAAATTTTCACTATTTTTTAACATTATATAGACATTCTGATTGATTCAACAAGACATTTGTTTTGAGGTAGATTAGAAATAGAAAGACCTGGTCTCTGTTGTGTTTTAGAGGTTGGTGTCTATCAAAGACCATATTTATCAGGTTAATCCTGGTCTCTGAGATCCTCAAAATATGTCTTTTAAGCTCCTTGCTGATAATACCACACAGGTTATTCATTCTAGCATGTCTGTACAGTATATCCTCACAGCAGTATGAACTAATGGTCAACACCATGAACCAGCTAGAGAAGAGGAACCCCTCAGTAGGATTAGTTAGAGCTGTCAGGAGGAAACCAGCTGTAGAGAGACTCTGATCCTGTTACGTCTTCACTTTAAATCCTCTCATCCAACCTGCTGAGTGTCGTCACTTCAGATACTAAATTCTCATCACATGACTCATTCATTCATTCATTCATTCATTCGTTCGTTCGTTCCACCTGAACACATGACAGAGGGAGGCACATGCAGCAGAACCTCCTCTTGTCACGTTATTTAGAAACAACACAAGCTGAACATTGTTCAAGGAAAGTTTATAAAATCTGCTGTGAAATAATAATTTAACAGTTACAAAAGCTGAAAGTAAATTTTGAGATGGTCCTGAAAAGATTCAGTAGACAGGCGGACATTGTTAATATTAAGAGGGGGGTTCTAGGGGTCTTTTAGGTCAATGGTTCCTCTTAAAATAGGGAAATAATCTGCTTGCACCTCTTGTCACTAGTTGATTTTGTTCAAGTTTAAAAACATTTACTGTCTTTCCAACTATACAAATACAGTTAAAATAGTTTCATATGACATATCTTCTTTTTTGTGTGTCTCCACCCACAGGTGGGGAACCGCTGCTTTAGGTGGTTCCTGTAATCATTTAGGAAGTCCCAGTGGTCCTTTTGGAGGTTTTGTGGTGACTGGGGAGATTCTAGAGTCTTATAGGAGGGACTAGGTCTCCTTAGGAGGTTCCAGTGATCATTGTGTGGGTTTTAGGGTTCCTTTAAGTAGTTCTAGAAGTCCTTCGAGAGGTTCTAGTGATCATTGAGGAGGTTCTGGTGGTCACTAAAGTGATTCTAGAGGTCCTGTAGGTGGTTGTAGTGGTGGTGAGGAGGTTTGATCATGGAGGAGGTTCTGGTGGTCATTGATCACTAGTCATCCTTTAGTTCATCCTTTAGTTCAACCTCTCATCCTTTAGTTTATCCTTTTGTTCATCCTTTCATCTTTTAGTTCATCCTTTAGTTCATCCTTTAGTTCATCCTCTCATCCTCTAGTTCATCCTCTAGTTCATCCTTTAGTTCATCCTTTAGTTCATCCTCTCATCATCTAGATCATCCTTTAGTTCATCCTTTAGTTCATCCTCTCACCAGGTCTCTGGAGCTCTGATAGAGCGTCACTGAGCCCCCACAGTGAGTGAGTTATATAACGTATAATGTAAAATACATGTCTACTGATCTTCCTCTCTCCTCCTCGCTGCCAGCTCAGATAGATTTTGGGGTGATTCAGCTCACTTTCATCAGATGATGAGTGATAGGGCGCCGGGCTTCATAACACAGTTGATGTATTTTTAAAATGGGATACGCAGCAGCTATAAATAGATCAGGCTGCAGAACGCTGCTTCACTCTGGAATAACGGGAACACTCAGACACCGGCAGACTAACATCAAACTTTTATTTAAATCAGACCAAAATAAAGAAACATAATGAGAGAGTAATCTTATAAATATTCTACCTGTTAACATGCAGCAGCATCCAGCTGGATCCTCACAGTCTTTGACAAGCACAAAGCCTCATGAATCCAAACCATTTTATAATCACAGAATCACAGTAACAACTTATCTTTTTAACAGGAGTCACCTCGAGTCCAAAAAAACAAAATGATCTCTTTTAGTCCCCAAACGTGTTATTATCCTTGAGAAAAATCCATAAAACCTCATTTTGTTCACTTTAAAATCTTTACTTTGTTTGTGATTGTTCTTTAGTATGTGAGATTTGCTAGTATGTGTTTTTTTTTAGTATGTGAGTTTTTTTAGTATGTGAAATTTGTTAGTATGTGAGATTTGCTAGTATGTGTGTTTTTCTAGTATGTGAGTTTTTTTAGTATGTGAGATTTGTTAGTATGTGTTTTTTTAGTATGTGCGTTTTTTTAGTATGTGAGGTTTTTTAGTATGTAAAGTTTTTTAGTGTGTGTTTTTTTAGTATTTGAGATTTGTTAGTATGTGAGATTTGCTAGTATGTGTGTTTTTCTAGTATGTGAGTTTTTTTAGTATGTGAGATTTGTTAGTATGTGTTTTTTTAGTATGTGCGTTTTTTTAGTATGTGAGGTTTTTTAGTATGTAAAGTTTTTTAGTGTGTGTTTTGTTAGTATGTGAGATTTGTTAGTATGTGAGATTTGTTAGTATGTGAGTTTTTTAGTACGTGACATTTTAGTACGTGACATTTTTTTAGTATGTGAGATTTTTCAGTACGTGAGATTTTTCAGGACGTGAGATATTTTAGTATGTGAGATATTTTAGTATGAGATTTTTTAGTATGTGAGTTTTTTAGTACATGAAATTTTACTACGTGACATTTTTTAGTATGTGAGATTAGTGAGATTTTTTTAGTATGTGAGATTTTTTTCAGTACGTGAGATATTTTAGTATGTGACACTTTTTAGTATGTGACATTCTTTAGTATGTGAGGTATTTTAGTATGTGACATTTTTTAGTATGATTTCTAAGTGGATATATGGACATTTATTCTGGATGGACATCAGAGATAATGCTATCATTGTGAAGTGTAAATCACATTGAATCTAAAAATATGTGTTTCACGTCTGAGTGTTCAGATTTAACTGAACTGAACTGAGTTATGAAGACAGGGAGTCACGAGTTCTGACTCAAATTGCAGCAATTAGGCACTAATGGTGTTAAATTATCTTAATGACCTTTATAATAGCAGGAGTCTTCTGGGAAATCTGTCAAAGTCCATTAAGAAAATAGCCATAAAAAAGAACATTTTTATTAAATATAACCTCAAATCAGGACATAATTCAACTTTTAATTAGAAGAAAATGTCAAGTTAAGTTTAGGTTGCTGTTTGCACTTCCATACTTATATACTTATATATTGTATTTAATATATATATGTATTAAAAAACAATATTAGGACTTCTGTATTCCAATCAAATCGTGTATTTAATTTCTTTTAGTTAAAGGGACTGTTTGTAACTTTTTAAGCAAATAAATGTACCGGGTCGGGACACATGCGCGCTCGCATATGCTCCTCCTCTGCTTGCCTTCACTCAGACAGCGTGCGCGTTCTCGCGTACTCGCTCCACCTCTAGACGTGAACGCGCGCTCACTTCACACTGCAGAAGAGTTAGTAGCTCTGAGAATATCTAGTGAATGTACAGTGGACGTTTGTGTAGAAATAAATGCTGCAGCTCCTCCAGACCAACAGAGGTTTCCCGTGTCTTGTGAAGTGACGGGACTCTGCAGAGAGAAATCTTGTCGTCTCGTTACCGACCGGGTGCCGGTGTCTCCCTGTTCACTCCGGCTGCGTGCGGAGGGAGACGAGTTTCTCGCTGCAGAGCCCCGCTGCCTCAGCCTGCGCTGAGACAGGAGAAGCCAACACTAGGATCAGCATTGATTCATGGAGAGACCTTGGTCTGGTCAGCTAACATTACTGCCAAGCAGCTGAAATATAGAGTGATATTGTGCTTTTAGCTGACGTGTGTCGCCTCACTGCTTTGAGCAATGCTCGTTCATGTCTTTTTAGAGCGAGCACAAGCGCGAGCCCGACGCTGACTTTCGTTGGTTTCCCGGCCACAGGTGTCGCTGTTAACAAGCATTTCTGAAAGTTACAAATAGTCCCTTTAAACCTAATGAGGAAGTGTTTGTGGAATCGTTTCAGTGTAAAATACATCCCAACACGATGACCTTCTTCTGTTTCAGCTCCGGTGTTTCACAATTAAATCACATCTGAGCAGATCACAGCCAGCCAGGTTAATCCTCACAGTCCACGTTAAATTAACCATAATTCAATTTACGGAACTGTGAAATTAAATCATGCCAATACACCATGTTTTCATTTCCATTACAGAGCCTCATTTATCTCGTCATACAAGGACTTTACATTCAACCAAAGTAAAAGTGAAGTAAAACATCTATATATTCTAGTGATTAAGAGCTGTTTTTTATTTTATTTCTTTGTGCCCGTCATGTCCCATCACTCTGAGCTGCTGTTAGCAGGTCTGATAAAGTTAATTAACACTGACAGAGAGCAGCTAATCCTGATGAAGGCTGGATGAAGTTTGGTCTCATAAGTCTGAAAGTCATGTACATTTAATATATATTATGTTAAGGCTTTTATTATGAAGTACCAGCAGGAAGTCTCAGATTGTTTATTTGGGCGATGTCGTCTGTTTTTTATTTTTTATTTTTTGAGGTTTAGATCTGAGAAAGTCTCAAACCGTCACAATAAATGATCAAGTTAGAGGAGTAGTTCAACATTTTAGGACGGACACTTGTGAGATGTTCAGATGAATATAAACCTGTCGGTGTTAAATCATATTTAATATGCAACTGTAGATCAGAAAAGGTTTGCAAAAGAATGTAACAAAGAAAATAAAACCTTTTATTTTTATTTATTCTCTTGAAATTCTAGAAACAAAATCAAGAGGAAGACATCTTTAAATGTATCTGATTGATTTAAATTTTAAATATATGTTTATTGATTTAATGCTTATTATAGTAACTGTCCGTAGAGATTTGCCTGACAACTTTTCAGTTTCATAAAAAGGGGAGAAGGATGAAACAAACACGAAAAGAAAAACGGAAAAAGCTACATTTTAAATAATATCTATAATCTATATCTATCTATAATATCTTTAAAGGGGTTGAGATTTCATTTTGAATGTTGTGTGTGTTTCAACATAGTAGGAGAAGTCCAAAGTCCAGAAGTTTAGTCTGTTTTGATGTTTGTATAAAGTCCTCCAGAGTCTGACATTTAAAGGGACTTTGGTATTAAACATCTCTGACAAACATTTTATAACGTCCTTCCAAAAGTTTTGAACCTGTCGACGTTACTGGAGAAATAGAGCTCCTACCTCGTTCAAACATTTAGTACAAACATCTGTAATATTAGCAGACATATGATGAAGTTTGACATCCTCATTAACCATTTTTTATTAATTTTAACTGTTTGCGCTTTTAAATGCTCCTCAAACGCATCTGTCTCATGGATGTCTTCCTTTATATCCAGTTTCTAAATACTCGGTTGTTATTTCTTGTTTCTTTATTTTTAATTTTACATTTAATGAATCGAATTAATATTATCTGTAGCTTACATCCTGAATCCAGTCACTGTTTTTGTGTTTTTTGGGGGTTTCTCTGTGCTCTATAGGCATGAGGGAAGCAGCTGCTCCAACAGGAAGTTTAACTTAATGCCATGTCATCCTCCGAGTGGTTGCCTAGCAACAGTTGCTAGGGCGGCAGGCAGGTGCTTCAGCCTGTAGAAAGGTGGTGGAGGGAGCACCCCGGGTTGATTGGGGGGGGGGGGATGCGGTAGGTGGTCGACACACACACACACACACTCAATGAGACATCTTCTTTTCATTTTTCAAAATAAAATAAAAACAGTGAGTGTGAAAATCCAGCAGCAGCATGTGAATTATTGATCAGTCGTTTTATGGGCCATAAAGAGAGAAATTACTTCAGATGTGAACAAAAGCCAGAGGAGAATAATGGAATCATGCATTTTTAATTTAAATTTAATATAATAAAACAGTCTGACCACAGAAAAAACCGCTGGGTCGACTTCACACGTTGTTTTTAAAGCTTGCAACGGAAACTCCACTTCCTTCCTCCTCATTCTCATTTCTCAGTTTGTACATCCTCGATTCCTTTCCATGCCTCCTCTCCTTGTGTGAGGAATAGACGCGAGGAGGCAACAGGCATTTAACAAATTAGACATCGTTGCCTTGAAGCGTCTTTTTAAAGCGATTAAATATAAATAATTAGCAGCTTTCTGTGAGGCTGCAGATTTCATTTGATTATTGTTCTTTTACTTCAGTTTAATTTAGTTTTTAGGGTTTAATTTTTTGCCTTCTGTTCCAGTTAACTTCTTCTTAATAAATGCCACTTTTTTTACACTTCTGCTTATCGACCTGCTTCAACATCCCTTTTTAAACCTCATCTGCCCTTTATAAGGGTGGCGGGCGGGCGGCGCTTCACTGACAGACAGGGGACGTGTTTCAATGTGGAGCTTTAATTCTTGTTTTATAAATGGATTATCTGTGTCTTTGTGTGTTATATTATCTTTTAATCTTTATTTTTTCTCAACTTGTGAGTTGTTTCTGTTTTTTCTTCCCTCCTTCTCTTCCTGTTTTAATACCATAATTATATATTTATACATTTTCATATGAATGAATGATTCATCATGTTTTATTTTATGGAATTAATGCCATCATTGGTATTTGGTTTATATGAATGTCTGCATGATTTAAGGTGAAAATTAATGACATTTTAAGTGTTATGATATTTAGGTGGGAAACGCCCCAAATTTTGACTTAATTAATGATTAAATTATTAGATGTTAGTAACAGGTTTTCTGCACGGTTTAGGTTTCTTTTTAAGTGATAAAATCCATAAAGTAACATTAAATTAACCTAAAAAAAAAGAAAATAATAACTAGATTTTAAAAGTGATAGAATCAGTTATATTTAGAGTAATGAGTTTGTTATAAGAACATTTCAAGGTTCTTTATTTGTCATTTGTCAGTTCCAGCAAAGCAGTTATTGGTAATGAAAATCTTTGGTCTCAGTTTCCCTCAATAATGCTCAATATATATATATGAAAATTAAATGAAAATTATTAATAATAATAATGATAATAATATATATAATAAAAGTAATACATATTTTTTGCAAAAAGTTAAATAACTAAAAAGGGAGAAATGAAAATAAATAAATTAATAAAATTATATAAAAATAAAAAAAAATAAATATATATATATAATATATATATATATACATATATACATATACGTGTATATATATGTGTATATATATATATATATATAGTATATATATATATATATATATATATATATATACGTATATATATATATATATACGTGTATATATATATATATATACTATATATATATATACATATATATATATATATATATATATATATATATACGTGTATATATATATATATATATATACATGTATATGTATATATATATATATATATATATATATATATATATATATATATATATATATATATATATATATATCATACTATATATGATTATATATATATATATATATATACTAATATATACTTATATATGTATATATATATATATATATATATATATATGTATATATATATATATATGTATATATATATATATATATACTGTATAATATATATATATATATGTATGTATATCTATATATATATATATATATACGTATATATATATATATATATGTATATATATATATATACTATATATATGTATATATATATATATGTATATATATATATATATATGTATATATATATACGTGTATATACTATATATATATATATGTGTATATATATATATATATATGTATATATATATATATATATATATATATACGTGTATATATATATAATATATACGTGTATATATATACGTGTATATATATATATATACGTGTATATATATATATATACGTGTATATATATATATATACGTGTATATATATATATATATATATACGTGTATATATATATATATACGTGTATATATATATATATATATATATATATACGTGTATATATATATATATATATACACGTATATATATATATATATATATATATATACGTGTATATATATATATACGTATATATATATATATATATATATATACGTATATATATATATATATATATATACGTGTATATATATATATATACGTATATATATATATATACGTGTATATATATATATATACGTATATATATATATATATATATATATATATATATACGTATATATATATATATATATATATATATATATATATACGTATGTATATATAAAAAAGGATAAATCACACAAGTAACAGTAAAAGCAAAACAAGAATCTAAGGCATAAAATAGTGCAGTTAAAATAGATATAAACCTAAGTAAATATCAAATAGTAATACGACAGTATTTCTGATTTCTATGACTGTCGGGTTGTAGCTCAGTAGCTCCCTCAGAAGGTGACTCTAATAATGCTGTTTAATCATGTTTATTAATGTTTAATCGTGTTTATTAATGATTCATTGTGTATATTAATGTTTAATTATTTGCATGCGTTTGTTTAGGTTGTTTCAAGGATGACCGCATCGTGTTCTGGACCTGGATGTTCTCCACGTACTTCATGGAGAAGTTTGCTCCTCGACAGGACGACATGCTGTTCTACGTCCGCAGGAAGCTCGCCTACGTCAGCGCCGAGAACACCGAGGGCAAAAAGGTGACGAGCTTTTCAAAGATTTATCCAAATGTTTCAGGTGGAGCTTTAGGCGAAGAAAATTAATCTGCAGCTATTTTGATAATCGACTAATCAGCCCAGTTATCGTTTTTTTAGATATTTTTTTTACGCCTCAAAACTGCCTTAGTCCATGCAAAAACAAAAATGAAAGACGTCTTTTCATGCGTATTATTATTATTATTTATTTTTCTACCCCTTAAAACCCCTGAACAAAACCCCTTAACAACTCCTTAATATGTTATAATCCATTTGTGTTTACATTAATTAACATCAAATTGGGATGAACCCCTGAATTTGCTCCCTAAATTTAAGTTTAAGATTAATGAAACATTATTAACCTTCATGAAGGAGGATTTACTGCTGTACTGTTGTATTAGACTGACTTGGTTTCAGCTAGTCTAGGTTTTCCTAATAAACTGGATACTGAGTGTATATAACAGCCCCATCTTAAACAGGAAATGTCAATATAAAACTCCCGGCTGTTTTGTTGAAGTGAAACCAGACTAATCCAGAGCGGTGTTGTTTTAGGTCGCCAGTCTGACGTTTCTGTTCTCGTCTTCCTGTCACGATGAAGACAAGGCAGATGAGATGATACAAAAGACCAATAATAACTCTGAATGAGACAAATGGCACCTACGGCAACTATCAATTTTCCCATCAGACGAAGATTTCAGCAGTTTGACATTTCTATAAAGTCACAGTCCAACTTTATTTAACCCCAACAGAATCTAAAACTCACTTTATACAAACTAAATAATAATAAAAGTAATACATATTGTTTGAAAAAAGTTAAATAACTAAAAAGGGAGAAATGAAAATTATTAATAATAATAATGATGATAATAATAATAATAATAAAAGTAATACATATTTTTTGCAAAAAGTTAAATAACTAAAAAGGGAGAAATGAAAATAAATAAATTAATAAAATTATAATACTACTATTACTAATAATAAAAATAATACATATTTATGAAAAAAATAAAATAAATAAAAAGGGAGAAATGATAATAAATTAATTAATAAAATGATAATATTACTACTGATAATAATAAAAGTAATACATATTTTTGAAAAAGTTAAATAACTAATAATGGAGAAATGAAAATAAATATATTAATAAAATTATATTACTACTGATAATAATAAAAGTAATAAATATTTTTGAAAAATAAAATAAATAAAAAGGGAGAAATTTAAATAAATAAAATAATAATAATAATAAGAAAAATAATACATATTTTTAATAAAAAGTGAAATAACTAATAATAAGGGAGGAATGAAAAATAACTGAATAGTTTAAAGTGTAATCCGTCCTCCCCTCCGTCTCTGTCTCATCTCTATTTAAACACACCCTGGTGATATAAAGGGAGATACAAGGTCTCCACACGCCAGCTTTCATATCACTCACAAACCATGTAGGGCACATAGATGGTTGCCATAGTTACGCAATGAAAGGCGATGGGAAATCCCACCCCCCCCCTTCATGGAGGAACTGACTGATGTGTCTCAAACAACAAAAGATACTACAGACAGCACCCTTTATATAACATTATTTCATTATTTAATACTTTATTCATATAACATTTACATAACGCTTATTGTTTCTGATTTTAGCTTTTTTTAAACCAATATTTAAAAAGAATAAACATATTTAGTTAAAAGCAGCGCATTCACTTTGTGTCTCCTGCTGCAAGAATAAAATGTTGACAGCAGTTTAAACTAAGTCAGGTCGTCCTGCTTCATGTGACAGAAACATAATAAATACAGTCAAATAAGATGCTGGTTGTGTAAATAAGCAGATAAAACAGTGGAAGTCCAGTCTGATGCTGCATGATATTTATTTCCTAGGAAAGAAAACATCTCTGTGGTCCATGTGGATGGTTTCACTTCCTTCAGTCACATTTCCCTGTCCAGTTTACATTGTTCTCCTTTTGGCCCACAGGACGTAAATCTAAATGGTGATTGACCTTTAACTGAAGACGGTGGTATGATTACAGAGTTAGTCTTGTGAGGGTTAAAATTAAAAACATTGCATAATGGCAAAAAAACAGTGTATATGGTATTTACACACTTTTATAAGATTTAAAAAAGGTTTTGTTTATTGTAAAGCAATGTTGTATTGACAAATCTCCCTTGAACGGATACAAAATGTGTGATTAATTTGCGATTAATCACAAATAATTATTTTAATAGATTGGCAGCCCTAGTTTATTTTATATAATCAAAAATGATCACAATATATATTTAATAATAATAGGCCTAAAAATGCTCAATTTTAAGAGTATTCTCTTCAGGACAGAACCCTAAAGAAACCAGAAGGTTAATTATGGTTTATAATGTACAAATATTTATGATTGGAACGGGTTGTTGATTACATATGAACAATATATATGACATTTATTGTCACTGTTTTACAACCACAACAGTAGTGACGGCGTTGGCCACGGCGTAGGCCACGGAGTAGGACACGGCGGAGGCCACGGCGGAGGCCACGGCGTAGGCCACGGCGGAGGCCACGGCGGAGGCCACGGCGTAGGCCACGGCGTAGGCCACGGCGTAGGCCACTGTCCGGCTGTTTATCTGGTGGTTTTGTACGTAGAGGATCGTTATCGTGGAAGATTTTTTCATGAAATTTGTTTAGATAATTTTATTGCCCAGCCCTACCAAGTTGTCTGGTCACATTAACCTTGTTTTAGGGATGTCAATAATTAACCGTTAACCGACGTTAAGCATTTTAACCGATTAACGCTATCAGTTAAAACAGTTAAAAGAAATTATCGGTTAAGAACATTTTTCAAATCCTTACCTTGTTTACAAGTCAAAAAATAATGTTAATATAGATAATTATGAGAAATCCAATGTGGCCCCAAAGCAGTGGTTGTCTAGTATCCAATCATATTAACAGATGTGTGCCTTTCTAAATCATCCAATCCAGTTCTAGTGATATGTGGAGTATAATGAAAGCAGACAGGATGCACCTGAGCTTCATTTACCAGAGAAATGGGTCTGAATACTGAGATTATATACTTTGGGATTTTTAATAAATTAGCAGAACCTGTTTTTCTTTGTTATTATGAGGACATGTTTTTCTGTTCTTGGAAAGCAGAAAATGCACCTCAGACACAGACTGATATCTGCATGTTTCACTTTCCTCTTGATGTTGTCATAGCAACGAATCAATAAAGATAGATCCTCGTCATCCTCTGAACGACCTGCAGCAGCTCGTCCTCCGTGTTTCTGCTATGTTATTGAAGTCTAACATGATGTGACAGGAAGTCTCCAGAGTCCTGGTTCCTGTCTACACCTGATCTGAGACTCACCTGCTCACATTAACACACACACACTCTGTCAGGTATAAGGTATGAATGTGTGTGTTGGCTGTGTTTCAGGTGGAGGTGGAGGTCTACAGGAGAGACTCCAAGAAGCTGCCGGGCCTCGGTGACCCCGACATCGACTGGGAGGAGAGCGTCTACCTGAACCTCATCCTGCAGAAGGTCAACAACTACTACTACTACAATATTCAGAGAAAAAAACTATTTTTTTCGAGATGAAAGTTGTAAATTTACACAAAATGTGTAATATATATATATATATATATATATATATATAAACGTAAATTTACAAGAAAAAACTCACAAATTTGCGGAAAAAAAACTTAAATGTATCCTAGATTAAAGTCAGAAATTTAAAAGAAAACTGAGTCTTTTCCTGTAAATGTACCGCTTTATACTCAGAGAATTTCAGACGTTTTTCTCACAGAATTATGACTTTATAATCTCAGAGAATATCCAAATTTTTTCTCATAAATTTACATCTTTAATCTTGGGAATTCTGAGTTTTATCCCCTCTCTTTCTCCATTTTTTTTTTTTTTTTTGCCTACAACGGCCCTAATATGCCGTTGTAGCGACCTAAATGTAAGTGACCCAAAATCAAATGTTTTTTCACAGAATGAAGCTACAACAGGGCATCCAAAACACATATATAACAAATATAGTTTGTTTTTTAATAGAAAAATCTTTTATCTACAATTATTTATATAAGTGCTGGATGGTATAACATTAACAGACAAGACAAAGCAGTAACAAGATAGTAAAGTGCACAGTCAGCGTCAATGCAAGTAGGAAATAAAGACGGCCGTATTTGAATATGAAAGAATGTAGATTTTGTGATGTCTTAAATACTTCAATAACTCTACTATCTCTGCAGTTGGACTACGTGGTGACGTGTGCGGTCTGCACACGCTCAGACGCCGGAGATATCCACATCCATAAGAAGAAATGTCAGGTATGAAACCACACAGCTCTGTCATCACACAGTTAGCTGGTTTTATTTATTTATTTATTTTTAGGTTAATGAAGCTGTTGGTCTTTATTCAGTCCGTCTGTGATGTTTCCACAGGAAGTGTTTGCGTCTCCCAGTAAACACGCCATGGACAGCAAAGGAGAAGAGTCCAAGATGAGCTACCCCAACATCTTCTTCATGATCGACAACTTTGAGGAGGTAACGGACACTAAAGTCTGACCACACTGATAATACTACTACTTAAAAGAATACTTAACTCACTAAATGATCATCAGTATTTCAAATGTTACCTTGAATTCTTGAAGAAAACGTTGTTTTTCTCTCCACGTGAACGTTGAATTGAACAACGGAGAAAAGTCTTGGTTAATTGAAGTAAACGGAGCGGCGTTTAACAACAGCTAAACTATATCAAAACATCTGTTTACAAACTCTCAGACAACCGGTGCAGAATAATCACAGTCTCATTTATCCAGTCGGACGCTCACTACTTCACAAACACACGCATCTTCACTAAAACATCACTATTTATAACACTTCCACATAAACAGTCTTACACTTGTACAGGTGTGCTTCTCGTCCAGCCCGCCTGTTTTTAGACTTTTCTGCGTTTTTTGATTCTCCGTTCACCGTGGAGGCATGAGAGGAAAACTTCAAGAATTTTCTTTAAGAATTCAAGGTAACACAGGGTGAGTCATTTATAAACTAATGGTCATTTTGCATTTTGCGTATTCCTTAACTTTCAGCTTATTTAACTTTACTTTAAGAAATTCTAAGGCGATGGCGACAATTTTGAGGATAGACGTCCATAAATCTGCTTAGAAATCCATTAAAGCGGTCCTATGAAACTGTTGTGCTTTTCCCCTTTCTGTTAATGTGTTATGTAGTTTTTTGTGCATGTAAAATTTCTGCAAAGTTACAATGTCCAGGCGAAGAAATATTAGTAAAATAAGAAAATAGTCAAATATACCAAAATGTTTGTAAAGTATCGAACAAAAAATTGTTAAATATCAGTAAAATATCATAAAAATATAAGTTAAATATCAGAAAAATATTGATGAATTAATCACACAAATATTTGTAAAATATACAAAAAAATATTCGCAAAATATACAAAAAATAATTAAAAGTAGCTCCACCTTTACAAGCTGCAACATTAAAGTGATGAGCAAATAAAATATCCCAAAAATATTAGTAATATATCCAAGAAATATTAGTAAGATCAAAAATAGTGAAAATATCCCAAAATTGTGAGTAAAATATCAGAAAAAAATGGTAAAATATCCTAAATATCAGTAAAATAGCCGACAAAAATATTTGTAAAATATCATAAAAATATAAGTTAAACATCAGAAAAGTATTGTTGAATTAATCAGACAAAAATTAGTAAAATAAAAAAATAATTAAAAGCAGCTCCACCTTTACCAGCTGCAACATTAAAGTGATAATAAAAAAAATAAAAAAAACATATATATAATAAAATAAAATATCCCAAAAATATTAGTAAAATGTCCAAGAAATATTAGTAAAATAAAAAAAATTGTAAAATATCCCAAAATGTAAGTAAAGTATCAGTCAATTTTTTTTTAAAATATCCTTAATATCAGTAAAATATTACTAAAATATCTTAAAAATATAATTTATATTATTTCTATTTTTATTATATATAATTAATCAGACAATAAATTGTAAAATATCCGAAAAAATATTCACAAAATATCCCAGAATAATTAAAAGTAGCTCCACCTTTACCAGCTGCAACATTAAAGTGATGAACAAATAAAATATCCCAAATATATTAGTAAAATACCTAAGAAATGTTAGTAAAAAAATAAATAAATAGTAAAATATCACAAAAATGTTAGTAAAGTATCAGACAAAAAATAGTAAAATATCCTAAATATCAGTAAAATAGCCGACCACTGACCACTGATTTTCTGGACATTTGAAGAGCCCAACTTGTCTGTGGCATATTGAGATAAAACATGCAGTGATGCTATAAGCTTGTAAATATTCAAATGATCTAAATATTAACGTTGTGTATCAATGACATATAAAAAGAGGTCTTCCCTTCAGTGATGGAGTCTCTCCTCTCTGGACACTATGAGCAGCTGACGGCGTCCAGAGATCCAGTCAATGCTGTCGGTGTAATGAAGTGTGACTCGATGCTTCTTCACTCCATTTAAAAACCGGCTCCGGCTCCAACACCTGCTGCTAAAGGTCGACTGGAGGGAAAAACAACTGATCTGTCTCCTGGGAGGAAATCAATGAGCAACTCTTTAGTGCTCAGAAAGCAGAAAACTGCTTAATGTGAACTCAGATAAACAGCCAACACTCACCCTGGTTATGTGTTTCTGTTTTTCTAAAGACAAAAGGTCCTCACAGACATAGATGAGGGGACTCTAAGGTTGTTGTGTGAAAGAATATAGGTAAACTAAAATCTTATTATTATTATTATTATGTGTGCAGGTGTTCAGTGACATGACGGTGGGCGAGGGCGAGATGGTGTGTGTGGAGCTGGTGGCGAGCGACAAGAGCAACACCTTCCAGGGCGTCATCTTCCAGGGCTCGATCCGCTACGAGGCCCTGAAGAAGGTTTACGACAACCGGGTGAGACGCCGCCGCTCTCACCTATAAATCTGAGCTCTATTTCTATTTATTCACCTTCACAAAGTTTGTCAGAATCACAATTTACCCCGGTGTTTAGGTGCATACATAAAAAACAGTTAAGAAACATAGATATAGAATAGAAAAACAGACAATAAAAATATGAAAAAATACTATAAATATATATGTGTGTGTGTGTGTGTGCTGCAGGTGAGCGTCGCCGCTAAGATGGCCCAGCGAATGTCTTTTGGCTTCTACAAGTACAACAACATGGAGTTTGTGAGGATGAAAGGTCCGCAGGGCAAAGGTCACGCCGAGATGGCCGTCAGCAGGGTGCCGACCGGCGACACCTCCCCCTGCGGCACCGAGGAGGACCAGGTGTCCCCCTTGCATGAGAGGGTGAGCAAAACAAACACACACGCACCTTAAAGTGGTCCTATTATGCTTTTGTGCTTTTTCCCCTTTCTGTTAGTGTGTTATGTCGTTTTTTTGTGCATGTAAAATGTCTGCAAAGTTATAAAGCCCAAAGAAATATTAAAATAAGAAAATAGTAAAATATCCTAAAAATGTTAGTCAACTATCAGACAAAACATTGTAAAATATCCTAAATATCAGTAAAATATCCCAAAAATATAAGTAAAATATCTTAAAAATATAATTTATATTATTTTAATTTTTATTATATATAATTAATCTGACAAAAATTTGTAAAATATGCGAAAAAATATTCACAAAATATCCCAAAAATAATTAAAGTAGCTCCGCCTTTACCAGCCACAACATTAAAGTGATGAACAAATAAAATATCCCCAAAAAAGTAAAATATCACAAAAATGTTAGTAAAGTATCAGACAAAAAATAGTAAAATATCCTAAATATCAGTAAAATAGCCGAGAAAATATTTGTAAAATATCATAAAAATATAAGTTAAATATCAGAAAAATATTGATAATTAATCAGAAAAAAAATTGTAAAATAAAAATAATAATTAAAAGCAGCTCCACCTTTACCTGCTGCAACATTAAAATGATGAACAAGTAGCCCAATAATATTAGTAAAATGTCCAAGAAATATTAGTAAAATACATTTTATTTTAAAGTATCCCATATATTGCGTATTGTATTACATGTGTGTATTGTATGATATAAATAATAATATAAAATGTATCTTTTTATTTTACATGTTCAAAATAAATTTTGAAATGAAAATGTACTTATATTATTACACAGAAAAAACAACAAAAACTCAGAAACACTGAGAAAACTGAGGAAAATATGCAAATATTAGACTCAAGTACAAGTACCTTGAATGTGTACTATAAGTAGAGTACATGAGTAAATGTTTGTTGTTCCTCCAGGTGACGTCGTTCAGCACGCCTCCGACTCCAGAGAGGAACCGGCCTTCTTTCTTCTCGCCGTCTCTGAGACGTAAAGTTCCCCGAAACCGAATCGCAGAGATGAAGAAGTCTCACTCCGCCAACGACAGCGAGGAGTTCTTCAGGGAGGAGGAAGACGAAGGTAGGAACTGGACCTCTAACTAACTGGTCAAACTGGTTTCTCCTGCAGAGTGAGTCTTAGATAGATGATTGTTCTGCTGTGATGAACGCTGATGCCACTTTACACGGCTGTGGTTGTGTTTTTAATTGATGTGTTTCCTGCAGGTTTGTTAAATTAAATGTTAATATGCAGATAAAAGGACAATCATTTCCATTTTATTTAACATTATTTCACAGAAAGAAAAATGCAGAAAGTTGATTTAATATATATGAATATGAGGATGTAGAGAAGAGAAAAGTCATGAGATAAAACCATAAATACAAAACAATAACAGGTTCACTGTTAATAAGGAATGTTGAACACGTGATCTTCTGATATATTCAACACCAAAACAGGAGAAACAATATTTATCAAATACACATTTCCCACTAAACATTTCCTGGAGTTTGCAGACTAATAACTTTTATTTTGTAGGTTTTAATAGAAAAATGCTGAATTTCTAGTTTTGATTTTGGATTGTTTTTAAAATTGGGATGAGGTAGTATTTAAAGGTTTATTGATAACCTACAAATCATCTGAACTACTCACTTTGTGAAGGATTTTTCCAGATTTAATTAAAGTAGATGAAAATGAAATAATACTTAATAACGTCTGTTTCAGATCTTCACACCACCTCCAACCTTCGCTCTCGCTCTCTGTCGGGGACCGGGCGCTCTCTGGTCGGATCCTGGCTCAAACTCAACCGAACCGAGGACTACTTCCTGCTCTACTCACACCTGACCTACGTCACCCTGCCGCTGCACCGCATCACCACAGGTCAGTGGTCAACACACACACAGTCACACACTCACTGCATCACTACAGGGGGGAACCTAAGCTGAAACCTAAGGCCGGGTTCACACCTGATAAAGGTCTGGCTTCACTTCTCTAAGCGGTCCGGTTTGCGTTCACGAAGGCAAAACTCAAACCGTCCGGAAATTGTAAACAAGAGTCATGTGGTGGAAATGTTGTTGTTGATTATTGGTCATACAGTTCAGCTCCTCCTATGACTCAACGGTTGCCTCGACGTGTGTGATGTGCTTTCCTATGCTGTGAGTGTGTGGATGAAGCGACTCGCTAGTTAACTAGCTACCTTGCTAATTCCACCACGCTACAGAAAATGAGCCCAACAGCGGACAGCGCTGGGTCTAAGCGGTCCGTCCATCATTCCCCGCCGCTGGGAGACTACGGAGCTCCCGACCGCACTCCTACCGGCAAACTAGTCTCCTGGGGGCGGGGAGTGAGGCGGAGGAACCGCGGGGAGCGCTAACTAGCTAATTGTTGTCTCAGTTGTGGTATGATAAACAGTAAATTCATTTGCAGTTCCAACCGTTGCTACTCAGTTCCAACCGTTGCTCCTCAGTTCCAACCGTTGCTCCTCAGTTCCAACCGTTGCTCCTCAGTTCCAACCGTTGCTACTCAGATCCAACCATTGCTACACAGTTCCAACCGTTGCTACTCAGTTCCAACCGTTACTACTCAATTCCAACCGTTGCTACTCAGTTCCAACCGTTGCTACTCAGTTCTAACCGTTGCTACTCAGTTCCAACCATTGCTCCTCAGATCCAACCGTTGCTCCTCAGATCCAACCGTTGCTACGCAGTTCCAACCGTTGCTACTCAGTTCCAACCGTTGCTACTCAGTTCCAACCGTTGCTACTCAGTTCTAACCGTTGCTACTCAGATCCAACCGTTACTACGCAGTTCCAACCGTTGCTACTCAGTTCTAACCGTTGCTACGCAGATCCAACCGTTACTACGCAGTTCCAACCGTTGCTACTCAGTTCCAACCGTTGCTACTCAGTTCCAACCGTTGCTACTCAGATCCAACCGTTGCTACTCAGTTCCAACCGTTGCTACTCAGATCCAACCGTTGCTACACAGTTCCAACCGTTGCTCCTCAGATCCAACCGTTGCTCCTCAGTTCCAACCGTTGCTACTCAGTTCCAACCGTTGCTACTCAGTTCCAACCGTTGCTACTCAGTTCCAACCGTTGCTACTCAGATCCAACCGTTACTACGCAGTTCCAACCGTTGCTACTCAGTTCCGACCGCGTCGAACGGACTATTTTCATTAGCGGAAGCAATCAAATCATTTTTATGTCAATAAAGTAATTTTTTAAATCAATATTTTGTGTTAAATTATTAATTTCTCGAGTACATAGCTGTGTAATAAGGGTGTTAATGTACAGTGAGCCGGTCGTTATTGCAAAATGACCCCGTCAGTGTCCTGCATCACCTTGTTGGGGTTCATTTTGCAATAACGACCAGCTCACTGTACATGATCCCTTCCATGATATTCACCTCAACCACTCACCCAGTCAGTTCCAGTTATAGTTATATAGATATATATAGTTCTAGTTTTAATCAGTGGGACTCTGGCGTGTCTTTGTGTGTGTTATTAGACATCCTGGAGGTTCGTCAGAAGCCCATCCTGATGACATAGCAGAGCTGGACTCCCTCAGAGCATCACGACTACCAAGTGCCTCCACCGAGTGTCCAGACCGAGACCGACAACCAAACACCTGCTTCAGTCAGAGGAGACCAACAAACCAGCCATCCAGGAAGTGCCTCTTCTTCTTCTTCTTCTTCTCTTCAGTTCTCCACGCCGTCGGGAACACATGACCTCCGTGTGGAGAGGCATCGGCTGAACTCTGACCAGGAAGTGAGGAATGTGTGTTTTCTTGTAAATATCCTGCTGCTTTACTCACTGAGACGCCTCGACTAAAGGTTCTGCTTTTACCGACACCCTCTGTTTCTGTTCCACCGTCGGGGTTTCCTTTTGTAATATCTTCTCTACGAAGACGACGGCGACGACGACAGGAGGAGAGAGGACACCTCGACTAAAGGTTCTGCTTTTACCGACACCGTCTGTTTCTGTTCCACCGTCGGGGTTTCCTTTTTTAATATCTTCTCTACGAAGATGACAGCGATGACAGCGATGACGACGACGACGACGAGAGGAGAGAGGACGCCTGGACTAAAGGTTCTGCTGTTACCGACACCGTCTGTTTTTATTCCACCGTCGTGGTTTCCTTTTTTAATATCTTCTCTACGACGACGGGGATGACGACGGGAGGCGAGAGGACGCTGAGTCGACTCCTTAAAACGTGTTTTTGTATGACAGGAAACAGGAAGTGTAGACGGCTTCAGTCCTGTAACCAGACGTGGTGTCACAGCGGGATCAAAACATCTTTATTATGACACAACTAGTCGCTCAGTTAACTCTTATTATCATCGATTAATTGACACATTTGTCTCAATTAGTCTCTGAAAGGTCAAAAAGATGAAACATTATTTGTTATCTTGTCAGAAAATCTTTCCAAAAGTGCTGAAACAACAACGTTAAGAAGCACATCGGAGAACCTGTTACCAGCATTTATTTATTACTTTTTACTTTAATGTTTGATATAATATTCTTTTGCTGATAAAGCTGGATTTAATAACTCCCACCACCACGCTAGATGTATGATCATTATAATTAAATAAAGAAAATAATTTTTTATCTTACTTGAAAAATGACTTGATTGATGAAAATAATTCACAGCATCGGAATAAAATCATCAAGTTTATCGTCAGAACAGAACTTCTTTTTCTCCGAAAATTGTGACAAAATGATAAGCCGAAGATTTCTGTCGCTCAACTATAAATTAATAACTAAATAGAATTAATAAAATCTGAAAATAGCCATCTAAATGTTGATAGCTTTACTTCAAATGATTTAAAAAAACATTGATTATTAAAATAATAATAATTAACTTTCTTTCTATCACTTCAGCCCTGAGCGTCTAATTATTAATATTAATATTCTATAAATCAAATAACTTTGAATTCACCAACAGTCTCAGATGTGCACAGCAACAAACAGCTACAGTGTTATTATTATTATGCCAAGTGCAAATATAAAAACTACGTTTAAATTATAGTTAGAAAATATACGGAGATGTATGGCGGCGTATCAGGACCATCGTAGGTAAAAATAAATATTATGGAGCCTGGTGTGGGGGGGTAGTATTTCAAGAAAAAAACTCTGAATTTTCAAGATTAAAGTTGGATATTTTCTGAGATTAAAATGATAAAGTTATGAGAAAAAAAACAAATTTATGAGAAAATAATCACAAATTTTCATAATGAAATTCACAAATTCAAAAAAAACTTAAATATTCTTTGAGATTATGAAATCATAAATTTACAAGGAAAAAAAGAGAATATTCACAATTTTTTTTCTAGTAAATTTATGTCTTTAATGTTGGAGAATATCCAATTTTTCTCTGAAATTTGTGATTTTTTTTCCTCGTAAGTTTACAGAATATTCAACTTTTTTCGCGTAAATTTGTGATTTTTTTCGCGTAAATTTATGACTTTAATCTCAGAGAATATAGGGGTTTTTTTGTCAGCGGAAATTTGTGAGCTTTTTCTTGTATATTAAAGAATATTTTAGTTTTTTTCCAGGAAATTTCTGACTTTAATGTCAGAATATTCAAGTTAATATCTGATCAAAGAGTAACAATCCAGTCAGTACCAGTCTTTATATTTACTGTCACAAAAAAAAGAAACCAAGTTCATATTTTTAGTTTGTCGTTTTGCTTCTGATCCGGATGTTTTTGACACCAACCGGTGATGGACGCGACCCCGAGCTGACAGACACAACATCTGTATTTTAATAAATCAGCTGTGTGACGATAATAATCACCACCAAGTTAAAGACGAATCACAGAAACCCAGCTTTGACTTTTGACTTTTGTTTTAAAAAACTGCGACTGAACAAACTGGAAGTGACTTGAAAAACTGGTGAAGAAGAAGAAGCGACGGTGAGGATGATTTTAAAGGGAATAAAAAGAAGTGAAGGAAGCGTCCTGCTGGGATCCAGATGTGTTTTCAGTTTGTTGATGTTAAAGTTTTTCTCCCTCTGAGCTCCTGAAGCCTTAAATCTGACTGTACGTAACTTTAATGTTCCTGCTTTCACTTCATGTGTTCATTTAAACAAACATGTACAACATTTAAACAACCAGCTGAGGCTTCCAAAGATCACTTCTTATATTACATCGACAGAGACGAGACGTCAGTCAGAGAGTTCAAAATCAGATTCAACTAAAGAATATCAGAAATAACAACAAACGTCCGTCACGAGTTCCCAGAAATCAAAGTCACGTCTTCAACTTGTTTACATTTTTTAAGAAGTGATAAATCGGCTCATTTTTTGTTTTCTTCGTTCTATTAACAACTTTAATGTTTGTTGAATGATCGAGTCGACCAACAGAAAATATATTAACAATGTTGATAATCCTCAATTCTCAAATTTAATCGGGAAAAAAAACAACCAAAAATTATTCACAGTAATACAAAAATGAAACAAATTTTATATGAAAATATAATAAAGTCAAACCTGAATTTGAATATTGTGAATTATTTCTCAAAATTATGACTTTATTGTTAAAACGTTTCAAAAGTAATATTTTGAGAAAGAAATCATAATTTTATGAGAATAAAGTTGTGATTTTTAGGATGAATTAGTATGATAATTTTATGAGAATAAAGTTGTGATTTTTAGGATGAATTAGTATGACAGCAAAATTGTACTTTTACGTTTTTTTGTAAAATTGTAATGTGAAAAAGCATACTCAGAATTTTAGGAGAATAAAATCATATAAATTTTACTTTTTTTATTATTATTTTTCTTTGTGAAACTCCAAATTTCCCCCAAATATTATGATTTTCTCATAAAATTTTACTCGGAAATTTGTGATAAAAGCATTAAATATCACAACTTTTTTTCTTTAATGAATTCTGACATAATTCTCAGAAAATTGTGGCCTTTTTTTGTTTTTTTGTCACCCGCCCCGCAAATAACTTTATATACTTTGAAAACTTTCTGGGAACTTGTAATGAACATTTTTCACTATTTTTGGACACTCTTAAATGTTTTGTTGTGTTTGTTGTGAGGAAAATAATTTCAACTCCATTGTTGTTACTCAATAAGGGCTTGAGACTACGGAAGCCCTGAGCGGCAAGTGAGAAAAAAAAAGTCTGATCTAATAGTTTTCTCTCCTGTGTTTATGACTTAAGAACTGGTGACATAAGGAACAATAATCTTTCTAAGTTCCTTAATTTTTTTTTCATCTGTGAAGTTATGGCAGTTGATTTTTTTTTTAAACAAAGTTAAATCTGACTTTGAATATTGTGAATTATTTCTCGAAATTATGACTTTATTTTATATGTTGTGAATTCATACTGAGATTTTGATGTTTTAGAAGTAATATTTTGAAAAAGAAATCATAATTTTAGAAGAATAAAGTTGTGATTTTTTTCTCAAAATATTACGACTTAGTCATAAAATTCGACTTGACATTTTTATCACAAAATTCTAACTTTTCTTTATCAATTTTTTCTCTAAATATTCCCAGACTTTTAATTTTTCTCAAAATTTTTCACTATTTTTGGGCACTTTTAAAATGGATTTATGGAAAAAAATAATCGATTTTTTGCAGCTTTTAAGAAAATGTTTTAAATAATTGCAACTCATTTGTTTTACTCGATAAATGACAAATTATTAATTAATCATAAGAGTTGGATATTACGGAAGCCCTGAGAGGCAAGTGAGAAAATATTTTGATGATCCATTTTGTAAATCTGATCTAAATAGTTTTTTCTCTTGTCTTTATGACTTAAGAAACAGGTGGAAAAAAAGGTTTTACCAAGATAATCTTAGTTTGTTACTTAAATATTTTTTTTTATCCGTGAAAACAGGTGAAAAAAAAAAATTGCTATGTGATTTTTTTGTTTTTGTTTGTTTGTTTGTTTGTTTTTTTTGTAATGCTTATTTCAGCCAAAGAGAAGCTGAAGTGCACCACTACTACATGTTCTAAATAAGACCAAAAACATTCATGTTTTCTTCCAGGTGTGTTTTATTTTACATAACGTGCTAACACACGATATACGTAGCTTGTCTTTAGAGCGCATGGAGAAATTAAAATTAAAAAACTTTTTCTCACTGGCCTCTCATGGCTTCCGTAGCCACTGATTTCCCAGTTTGATTCAATTTTGATTGAGAAACTCAATTTGGTTCCTTTATGAGATAATTATTAAAGACATTAATATTGCATATTGTCTGTATTTATCCTGGGAATGTAAATGTTTTTTTCTCACTTTTCCCAGGCACAAAAATATCTCTAAATGCAAAATTATCGTAAAATACGTTTTTAAATTTATGGAGGAAGGAAATTAAAATTGAATCATTTCAGACAAATAAGCAGAGAACAGGACTAATAATTGTTTTTTTCCAAAAGTAGTGAAAAATGTCCAAAATCTAAAATAAGATATGAGTATTAGGTCGACTGTTGGGGAGAAAAATATCTACGATTTGAATCTTGAAGTTATTGAAATGAAATCTGATTTTGTCGTCTCATGTTTTGCTGATTTGACGGTGAAACTGAAGGAGAATCTGAGTGTTGTTGTTATTGATCAGTTATTATCAGTGATTGATTTTCACTGAGAGACGAAGCCATCCTCGATCAAAGTGTTTTCCTCTGTGTCGTATTTAAACGGTGAGATATCCCACAGGGCACCTCTTTCTTTCAGTGTTATTGATGACGTAGTTTCTAGTTCCTCCAGCTGAATGTATCCACGCTGATCGATCGATCGATAGCAGAGAGACGGTCGATGTACCAGAACACCACAGTTTGCACTGTAAAACGCTTTTAGATCCTTTTTAAAAACCTTTCTGTTGTTACATCGTTTTAATGCTTTTGTACACGGACACAGTTAATGTGCATGTTACCATCAAACTTCTGTTGCTTAGTTTATAAACTGTACGTACATTTTACTGTATTTATTTATTGAAATACACATTAACAGAAAAAAAACTTGTGGCTTTTTTCTTTTTCAGATTTCATAGACGCTTCAGTTTGATCTAGAGAAAGTTCTTAAGGTATAATATAACACGTCTAATAACGACTAAAGCGATGTTATATATGTCAATGAGTTATGTGCTTCAACTATCCTAAATGTTAAATCTGTAGTTTTAATCGTCTCATCTGGTCGCCTGTCAGTGGCGTCACTACGGAGGACGGAACCTGCCAAAATCAAAAATAAATAAATAAATGTCATTAAATGTAGCAAAAATAATATTAAAAAAATAAACATAGCCATTAATTAATTGATACAATGTGACATAAATTGATATTTGTTTTAATTTGCTTCTTTTATTTATCTTTGTATTAATTCCTTTATTTATTTACTTTTCTGTTTAATTTCCATTTTTATTTATTCATGTATTTATTTTTATTAATTTTTAAATAGTTTTATTTTTGATTTATTTAATTTGTATTTATTTTATATTTATTTTTAAATGTACCTATTGACTTATTTATTTTTTAATAATTTATTTATTCATGCACGATTTTCTCTTTGCATTTATTTATTTTATTTATTTATTTTTGCATTTATATTATATTTATTTTTAAATTTACATATTTATCTATTTATTTTTGATGTATTTATTTATGCATGATTTTCCCTTTTGTATTTATTTTTTTGTTAGTTTTATATTTATTTTTAAATGTATGTATGCAATTATTTATTTTTGATTTATTCATTTATGCATGATCTTTACCTTTGCATTTATTTATTTGTTTTTGCATTTATTTATATATGTATAATTTTTGCTACATTTAATGACATGTTTCTTAATTTATCGAGTCATTTATTTATTTATTTTAGCAGGTTCCGTCCTTCGTAGTCATCATGTCCTCTTTGTGGATGCGTCAGGGTTATGGTTGTCGGTCAGACGCCGTCATAAATTGACTCATTTTTACGATAGACTTTTAAGATATTGGTGGTTTTTAACTCTATATTTGAACCAGATGAAGGATTTTAGTCGTCGGTCATCTGGATCTGAAGTTATCAGAGAAACAAGCTGATCAAACGTTACCGTCGGCTCGGCTCTCGGCTCCTCCAGGACATCCTGCGTCCGCCGAACGGCGTCGACGAAACGCTGAGTTTTAACGTGAAGTTGCTTCATTCAGTGGCGTTGTTGTTTTCATTGTTCATGTTGTTCCAGTTCTTCTGGCTGATTGGTCCTCTGCTCAGGTTTAAGGAGGCCTCCATCGACCAATCAGAATGATGAAGGTGTAATTGGTCCCGCCCCTAACAGGTGCAACCCAGCTAATCAGATGAGCAGAGGTCTAATCAGATGAACTGAACACACCTGTGTGGAGTTCAGAGACAGTTTCAGGCTTCATTTCTAGAAAACATGCTGGATTCTTTTGTTTCCTCGTACATAAGAAAAATTAAATTTAATGGAAATATTTCCCTGAAATTTACCGATCCTGATCTCCAGAGGATGAACCGACTCCATGATCTTTCCTGTAGCGCCACCTTCACTACTGGTAAGACTGAAAAACTTTAACTCTTACAGATTTTTATGTTTAAGTATTCATATTTTGAGGGGGAAAAAAATTTAATAAAGTTTTTATTTTTATGGAGAACTCATATTATTACAAAATTAATTTTACAAGAGCTCAAAGTCACGTCTTCAACGTTTTTAAGATGAGATTAATCAGCTCATTTTTTTTTTCTTTGCTCGATAAATTAATTTAATGTGGAAATTGTTTGTTGATTAAACAATGATAGAAATCAAGTCTCAAATGTAATCGTAAAAAAAAACATTGCAAAGAATTTGTTCAACCTGAATTCTAATATTATTAATTATCTTTCGAAATGATGACTTCGTTCTCAAAATGTTTTGATTTTACACAGATTTGGATGTATAAGGATTCATATTTTGAAGAAAGAAATCCTAATTTTACAGGAATAAAGTTGCAATTTTTATGGAGGATTCATAATGGCAAAACTAATTTTGAGAAAAAGTAATGCAATGTTGTCCGTGAAACAGTAATAATATAATATGAGAGAAAGCACTTAAAGCAAAAATAACAAACATCCGTCACAAGTTCAAAGTCACGTCTTCAACTTGTTTACATTTTTAAAGAAGTGATTAATCAGCTCATTTTTTATTTTCTTTGCTCGATAAATTAATTTAATGTGGAAATTGTTTGTTGATTAAACAATGATAGAAATCAAGTCTCAAATGTAATCGTAAAAAAAAACATTGCAAAGAATTTGTTCAACCTGAATTCTAATATTATTAATTATCTTTCGAAATGATGACTTCGTTCTCAAAATGTTTTGATTTTACACAGATTTGGATGTATAAGGATTCATATTTTGAAGAAAGAAATCCTAATTTTACAGGAATAAAGTTGCAATTTTTATGGAGGATTCATAATGGCAAAACTAATTTTGAGAAAAAGTAATGCAATGTTGTCCGTGAAACAGTAATAATATAATATGAGAGAAAGCACTTAAAGCAAAAATAACAAACATCCGTCACAAGTTCAAAGTCACGTCTTCAACTTGTTTACATTTTTAAAGAAGTGATTAATCAGCTCATTTTTTATTTTCTTAGCTCAATAAACAACTTAAAAACTGAATTTAATGCAGAAAATTTAAAAACAATGTTGATAATCCTCAAATGTAATCGTTAAAAGAAAATTCAACTTGACATTTTTAATCACCATTTTTTTTCTTTTGTGACATTTTTCTCAGAATATTCACTTTTCCTCAAAATCAACCCCTCAAATATCTTTATACATTTTTCATTCAAATTAATTAATTTTTCAGGTCATTTATTGAGTAACAACAACAGAGTTTCAGCTTATTTCCTCTCAAGCTGCAAACCATGGATTATTTTCTCAATAAATCGATTTTAAAAGTTTCCAAATGGATTAAATGAAAAAATAAATCAACGGTTTGCAGCTCGTCAGGAAATGAACTGAAACTCTGTTGTAACTCGATAAATTACTTAAATAATTAATCATTAGGGCCGAATATTAGCACTGATTTCCTAGTTTGATTTAATTTTGATTCAGAAAGAGTTGTGATTTTTATGGAAAATTTGATGACAAAACTGTCTATTTTATGAGGAAAAGTAACTTTGTATTTCGTGAAACAGTAACGTGAGAAAAGGCACTTATCAAACATCACAAGTTCCCAAAATTTAAAGTCACATTTTCAACTTATTTACAATTTAAAAAATTTGATTATTCAGCTCATTTTCTTTGTTCGATAAGAGACTTTAAAAATTAATTTAATGCAGAATTTGTTTTTGATCAATCGAGTCGACTGACAATATTTACAACGTTGATGATCAGTTCTTAAATGTAATCGTAGAAAAACAAAAAAATGACAGGAAGAATTTGTAGTATTACAAGAATAAAACTAATTTAGATAAAGTTAAACCTTAATTCCATTTCTTTCTGTTCTCGAAATTATTTGATTAGTTTTTCGTTAAAACAGTAATATGAGAAAATTCACTTATAAAATCACTCATGATGAGAATAAAATACCTTTTCTTTTTTTAGATTTTATTGACTTTAATCATCAGGATGTTTGTTTACGTCCAACATTTTATTGTTTTATTTATTTTAGTTTCTAAAGATCTTTGTGAGGCTGTTTCACCAACAGCCACAATTTAATTTGATCTAATATTTTCCATCTGTGAGTTATTAATAACTTTGTGGACAGTCTGTCTGAGTCCCATAACAACTCCATTAACCTCTCTCAGATCTAAAAGACGGAGACATTAGATTTAGATGATTAGATCTGTACTCTGGATCTGAAAGGACATTTAGAATAAAGTAGAATAAAACCAGGAGGCCAATCTTTAAATCTACGTCAAACTAAAAAGCAGAGAAAATAAAAAGCCGTCGTTGTTCGTTTCCTTTTATTCCCCAATAAACGTCTTTTACAAATGTTCTCAGACGATGAAGCATCTCGAAGGCCACACAAAGGACACTTGGAAAAACAACAGAGTCCATGTTTACAGAAATAAAAATAAAAAGAAGAAGAAGAACAACGGGGTCGGTCTCACTCTTCCTTTCATCCACACGCTCGTCGTTTTCAGGGGAAACATTCACACAGACGGGTACGAACCTGCCGACACAATAAATAGTTTCCACTCAGCAGACGCACTAAATTCCTCGACACGCGTTCATCGACACAAACTAAACGTTTACTGCGAGTTTTTAATTTGTAAAACCAAATCGACTGGACTGTTTTATTCGGAGCTTTCTCCAAAATAAAGAGTGGTTTTAAGAGTCGGAGATAATTCACTCGTTAAAACAGTCGAATGAAACACTGACTGATAAGATGCGTCGTTCTGTTCCTCTAACGAAGTGGCGGCGGCGGACCGGAGGAATGTAGATGACCGCCTGCTTCTGATATTTGTGACTCTAAATAAAAAGATTTCACAGTATGACGAGTGATTCTAGAAGGAGAGAACCGGGACCAGTTAATACAGACGTGATGGATAAAACCGGCGTGATGAGTCTGGAGGAGGATGAAGACCAGGTGACGTCAGCAGCTAAAAGCTCTGGTAGGATGTAGGGACGGTGGTGAAGGAGGTGGTGGGGTGGGGTGGAGGGGGTTCAGCCTTTCTTCTCCTCCAGCGTCTTGTGCAGCTCGTCGGCGTCCTCGGCGGTCTTGACCCGGATCAGGAGGGGGACGGGGCTGTCGGCCTTCTTGTCGTCGACAGGCGGGTTGGGGACGCACACCACCATCACGTTGTTCTTCCCCACCCGAGAGCACGGCATGGACGCCTGCACTATGATGTTCAGCAGGATGTTCCCTGAAACACACACACACACACCAGCAGTTTAACATCACCATGAAACACACACACACACACACCATCAGGTTAACATCACCATGAAACACTGAAATAATAATCTAGAGCAAGAGTCAACAACCTTTACCATCAAAAGAGCATTTTTAGTGCAAAAAAAATCTGTCTGGAGCCGCAAAACATTTGATCATTGTGATGAAGGTAACACAGTTTATAGTCTAAGTATATAGTATAGAAGTCTAATGCCGTGAGGGCCAAAGAGACAATGTACTATGGAGTATTAGGGCCACATTGAGGGAAAAAACATCTGAGATTTACAGAATAAAGTCAGAATATTACGAGAAAAAAAATCTTAATATAACGAGAATAAAGTCATAACTTTATGAGAAAAAAAGTTGTAATATTGCGTGAAAAAATTCATAACTTAACTAGAAAAAATAAAATAAAACGTAAAATTACTACTATATAATATTATAACTTTATTCTCATAATATTTTGACTTTTTCTCGTAAACCTATGACTTTATTCTCAATTTGGCCCTAATACTCCGTCGTACCATAGACCTACAACAATGATAAATACAAATTTAAATGTAAACAAAAAACAGATATTAATTTCCTTTCTTTAAAATCCACAGGGAGCCACTGGAGAGGAGCTAAAGAGCTGCGGGTTGCTGACCCCTGGTCTAGTGGACTCTAGTGGACTCCAGTGGACGTAGTAGTTCCTCAGTGTGACCAGCAGGTGGAGCCATTAGATCACAGAAACACAGATAAACCTCTGTTTCCTCTGATCTGTTTCTGGGAGTTTCTCCTCTGAATATTTATGTGTATTTTAATGATTCATCACCTTTAAAACAGACAGAAAGAACTATTTGTGTGTCTGTTGGCTGACAGACGTCGACTCCGACTCTTTCCCATCATTTTAAAACTCAAATGATGAACTGAGAACATCAGTTGCAGCTCTAGTTTGCATTCAGGAAGTGGAGTTCTGAGTTTCTGGACAAAGACGTAAACAGAGTGGCGGTTTGTTTTTTAAAGAAGTTCCTGGACTTCCTGGAACTTCCCTGACCCCCCAGAGCTGAGGTTGACCTGCTCTGATGTGGACTTCCTGGTCTCTGTTGGATCTACAAAGTTAAGATGAGTCTCCTTTATCCTTAAAAATCTCCTCATTTAATTGATTTGATTTAGTAACATGTGATTGATCTGTAGATTTAAAAAGGCATTTTGTGAGCGGGAGACTTTGTGTTTAATTGCTTTTAAATTTAATTACATTATTACGTGGTTTTTGATGCATTCACGTGCTGTCGGAATAATCAGAAAAATGAGTTCTTGCCTGGGGAAAACTCGTGAAATTTGGTACGAAACTTGACAAGTTGACGTCGTGTTACGCAGAAATACTGCTCGTTGTAAATCAAAAATAAAGACCTTAAGAATCTTAAATTAGTCAGATGGAATAAATCACACATATAAATAAATATACCATTAAATGTATAAAAAATAAATGTAGGCATTAATTAATTTATAAAATGTGACATAAATTGATATTTCTGTTTTTATTTGTATTAACTTAATTTCTTTCTTTATTTTATTTTCCCATTTATTTATTAAATTTATGTATTTCTCCAAACTTATTTACTTCTGTATTATTTTCTTTATATTCTTTGGAGAAGATGTTTTCACATCTAACATGTTCTTCAGTAATGATTTAAATAATCTAATATTATTTTTGTCACATTTAATGGCATTAATCTACTTAGCGAGTTATTTATTTTACATACTATTGCTGCAGAAATATATTTATAATTTAATTTAACCACTAAAAGGAGAATGTTTTCACTGCGTTGACTTGCAGTTGAATATTGATTTCCGGAGGAGCCAACATCAAACCGATCGCTCCTGAAGTTGTATTTCTGTATATATTTTTACCCAGGTTGGTGTCGGCGCGGATGATCATCTGAACTTTCCCGTCCTCGTTCTGTTTGAGGTGCAGCGTTCCGACTCCTTTCTCCTTAAACTCAGAGTCCTTCTTGTAGAACAGTTTACACCTGAAACATAAAACACAACAGAGTTAACTCGTAATAAAAACAACAACAATTAATGATGATATGTTCATATTCATATATTCTACAAAGTAAAATGGCAGAATTTGAGAAATATAACAGATTAAAGATCCGGCTTCATCTGACAGCTAAAATGTGGTGTTTTTTGAATGGAGTCTGGTGGAACAAACGGGACTTTTAATGGGAAGTTATGTTTGTATACAACATATATAATGTTAAGGCTGATTTTTATTGAATACATTTTGGATTTGCAACTTATTTTCTTATATTATTTAGAGACTATTCATTTTAGATAATTAACACATAATCACAACATTTCTTCAACATAAATCCAGTTTCTGATTGCTCTAACGATTATATTTTGATAGTTTTTCCCTCTTTAGGTCTCTAAAGATTATTCAAATTAAAAGATTGAAAAGAGGAAACGGACTCCGACATCATGAACCCGTAATGAGAGATCAGGTCGTCTTTTAACGACATTTAATCAATAACCCAGTCAGAACGTACTTCTTAGAGTAGAAGGCGTCGTCCTCTTTGACCTCTTTGACCTCCACTTTGGGCGGCTCCTCCGACTCCTCGTCTCCGTTCACGTCTACAAAAAAACAATCACATTTTATTAATAATTTACATTTTTCAACAAGATCAGACTGTCTGGAATCAGGTGATAATTATTATTATTAACGTCTCTGACTTCCAAATGTAAAAACACAGACGGTGAATTTTAGATATTTAAGACTTTTTCTACAGAAAATTAATGTGACATTTATTTTGATAATCAAGTCATTTTAAAGCAAAACATTTCCTAAATCTGTCGTGACTTCTCAAATGTGAATTTATATTTCTGTTTTGGACGGATAAAATAAAACAATCAATATGTAAACCTGGATTACTCGATTAACTGACATTGACATGAATTGATTATCTGCAGCGTTACTTGACGACTCCGTCCTTAATCTCTGTCTGCTAATTAAAAACACTTCCTTTATGTTAGTAGGATGCTTCATTAGTAGATTTACACTCATTCATTATCAATTAAACCAACTAAGAGACTCTAACCACAGTAGAACTGCTCCTAATATAAAATATGATGCACTTAGATTAAAAACAATTCAAGTTATTCTCCACACAGACTGACGTCCACAGAAAATAACTAAACTATTTTGGTAATTGATTAATCGTTTAAAAATGCCAAACATTTGCAGGTTCTCACCAACTGTTGTTCAAACAAAACAAGCGTTTAATGAACTAAACAATTGGCTGCAACTAGTGATGATTCTGATTAATCTTCATAATAAAGTCGTGAAAACGTCCATCTCATCTTTCCAGAGCACTGAAACAGTTTACTGTGTCCAACCACAAATATATTTAATTTAATATCATCATATGTTAGAAAAACTATTTAAAGAAGCTGAAACCAGAAATATTTGATTCATTGACTATCATAATAGTTGGCTATTCATTTTTTAGTTTGATCGACTCGACGTTGCAGCTCCAAATCGATTAATCGACAAAGTATTCAGCAGATTAATTTGTCTAGAAAATGGCAGAAAATAGTGAAAAATGTCCGTCCCAGATCCTCGAAGTCCAAAGTGATGCCTTTAAATGTCCAAAACCAAAAGAGATTCACTCTAATATGAATATATAAAACTGAGAAAAGCAGCAAATCTCCATATCTGAGAGGCTGAAAACAGAATTTTCTGACATTTTTGAATGTAAAGTGACTTTAAACGATTCATCGGTTCTCACAACAGCTGCTGACTATTTATCCACTAATACTTTATGCTTCCTGAATAAACTGCAGTATGAATTTAGAGTTAAACTCCACTTCCTCTCTACATTGAACATATATATTATATTTTCATATTTTGGTGGCGGCGTACCTGCAGGCCGAGCGTCCTCGGTCATTATATTATTATTATTATATAATATTTTGATGGCGGTATACCTGAGGGCCGAGCGTCTTCGGTCTTTATCTTATTATTATATTATATTATATTTTAATGGCGGTGTACCTGCGGGATGGGCGTCCTTGATCTTTATATTATTATATTATATTATATTTTGATGGGGGTGTACCTGCGGGCCAGGCGTCTTCGGTCTTTATATTATTATAATACTATATTTTGATGGCAGTGTACCTGCAGGCCGGGCGTCCTCGGTCGTTATATTATTATTATTATTATTATTATTATATTATATTTTAATGACGGTGTACCTGCAGGCCGGGCGTCCTCGGTCTTGGCGCCGCTGAAGGCCAGCGGAGCAGCAGATCCAGAACCAGGAGATCCGAACATGGAGTTCTGGCTGGAGGAGAAGGAGAAGCTGGGGGGGGTTGTTTTGGACCCTAAGGAGCCGAGGACCGAGCTGTCCACCTTCTGACCGAAATTAAACGTCACGCCGACGGGCATCGGAGCGGCGCCTTTGTCCCGGGCCGAGTCTTCTGTCGTAGTTTTGCCAAAAGAGAACAGACCGGCGGCGGCTGGAGCCGGAGCCGCCGAGCTGCCGGAGGAGGAAGAGGAGGCAGGAGGAGGAGGAGGGGTGGCCGTGGTCGGCAGCTTCTTCTTCTTCTCCTCCGCGCCCCCGTCAGCAGCGCCGGATCCATACTGGCGCTCGATGCTGGCCAGGTGGCGCTCGTAGTCCCTGAAGATGGGGTTGAGGTCACACAGAGGGTTGTCGTTGACATGCTTGGTGATCCAGTCGCGTACCGAGCAGTTGAGAGCGGTGAGCTGCCGGCTGTACTCCTTGTTACCCACACTGCTGCTGGAGGAGAAGATGCTGCTGCTGGAGGAGCTGCAGCTTTGAGCCGGGCTCACCGCCGAGCCATTGGTCTGCTTGGTGGTGATGTCAGAGGAGGCGGGGCCGTTGAACGTTAGACCTGAGAGGATGATGAAGAAGGGAGGAGGGTTAGTGTGACAGCAGCTGGATGAGGAAGAGACGAGGAAGAGATGAGGAAGAGACGAGGAGCCCCTCCCCTCCCCCGTCCTGCCCTGCAGCGCCACGGCGACGGGAAATAAAAGAGCAGCCAGACACAAACGCCCTCCATCCTCCATCCCCCCCCACCCTCCACCCCCCCCCCCCCCCCCCCCCCCCCCCCCCCCCCCCTCCACCCCCCCCACCGCCTGTGATTCAGCTCCATTACCCTCTAATACCAAACCAACAAACACCAACAGCGAGCATGTTTTCACCTCCACTACATCAGGAGAACGAGACCCGTTAGAGAATAGTAAATCAGCTCACAATACAGTTTAAATACGACAATACATTTACATTATTAATAACTAATATCAGCAAACATACTGGACATAGGGATGCACAATGTATTGGACATTTTTCTGACTTTTCTTCGGCCTTTTATCAGACTTTTCTGACATTTTATCAGACATTCTTCGGCCTCTTTTCGGTCTTGTTTCTGCATTTTTGGGACATTTTTCGGCCTTTTTGTCAGGACACTCTGACCATGTCATGGTCCACCTGATCCCCACGGACAGACAGACTGACATTAAATCTCTCCATTAACAAACAAACACATCATTAGTCCAACCATAAACTAGTCGCAGGTGAGCCGGTTGATTTGAGCGGCTCCAGACCTGCTGTGGTTGAGACGCTCCTCTAACAAACGTCTACCTGCTAGTAGACGCAGGAACACCTCTGACTAAATATCAGGTAATTCATATCTAATAAGGCTAACGGTTCCTCACCGGGTGTAGGGGAGGATGTTGTAGCCGGAGAAGAGAAACCTCCGAATGACGGAGCGATGCTGTTCCCGTTGGTCAGACCGCTGAGGCCCTTAAAGCCGCCGCCGTTCCCAAAACCAGAGAACCCCGTTGGCGTGGAGCCGCCGCTTGCCGCCGTGGTCAAAGTAATCCCCTTAAACCCTTTGAAGGTTCCGCCGCCATCGCCCTGAAACAAGACAACATTTATGATCAATGTATCAGCACAAAGAGCAGAAACTTGGTAAGAAAGGTTTAATAACACGTAGATATTTCTGGCTTTACCTCTCCGATGTTTCTGCGTTTGGCCTTCTTGATCGCCCGGCTCTTCAACACATCTTCACTCGCAACTGAAAACGTCCCGGCCTTCATGAACAACAACATCAGATTAATACAGTTACATTAACACGTCACCACCATCCTCAATCTGAAACATCTGGACTCTTTCACGTGATTTATATTCCAACGTTGGTCTCTATTTATTTATTCTATTACCTCCTCTCCCTCTTCCTCCTGATCCCAGTTCCTGTCCGTTAGCTCTTTATCAGCGATCCTCTTCGCCATCCCTCCGGCTCTGGAACACAGAGAGAGAGTGAAGCGACACCGTTAGCAGGTATATCTAATATCTTATCTAAATAGTTCATCAGTGGCGAGGAGGAGGATGAGGTCACACACGACTGAATAATGCAGAAAATAAGACAAACAACCAGCATTAAAACAACCACAGAGCATGGAAAGATTCAGTATGTTAAGTTTTTCAGTTTTATACTACTTCATTTATACTCCATTACAAATATTGGATTTTCACTTCACTACATTTATCTGACAGCTGGAATAGTTACTTTATAAAATGTGTAATTTTAGTTGCACCTTGACCACACATTTTCAGACATTTTTTGGGACATTTTGTCAGGCATTTTTTCAATTTTTTTGGGACATTTTTCGGCATTTTTTCTCGGAAAACTTTTCAGAGAATTCTTCAACATTGTGGTATTACTACCTTTTATTTAATTAAAGGGTCTGAATACTTGATTACTTAAATTTTATTTCAAAAGAAAACTGTAACTTGCACAATTTGCTAATCTATATAGTATATTCTATATTTAGATTTTATTTGTATGCTAGTTGTAGTAGTCTGGTATATTTTTTGTGTAAACTTACTGTTACTAATGTTATTTCAGTAACAGTAATACCACAGTGTGAAAAAACTTTTACAGGTAAAAGTCCTGCATTCAAAAAGTGAAAGTACTCATTATGCAGAATAATCTATTTTATATTATTGTATTCTAATTATTGATGCATTAATGTGTTCATCACTTTAATGATGCAACTGGTAAAGGTGGAGCTACTTTTAATGACTTTATATACTGCTGCTAGTTTAATATATAATAACACATCAGCATTTATTCGATTTATTTTTAATAATCTGAATGTTAAGTAACTAGTAACAATCAAATAAATAAACACATGTTTTTGGGTTTTTTTTAAAAAAAAAAGAAAAAATGCACAATATTTCCCTCTGAAATAAAATGAAATACTCAAGTAATGTACCTCAAAATTATATTCAAGCACAGTACTTGACTAAATATAATGAGTTACTTTTACCAGAACCTCTTTCATATAAAGTCTAATAACAAGTACTTTAAGATGTTCCATTAATGTAGGAGTAAACAGTACAACATTAAGTATACAGCAGCAGAAAGTGGAAGTATCTCTATATTGTACTTAAATACAGTTCTTGAATAAATGTACTTTGTACTACAGTGTATTAAAAGCAGCTCTTTCAGTCCGTTAACTGCTGATGTGAGATGTATAATGTTTAATAGAGATGTATTAGTTTCCAGGTGACCTGATGAAAACACAAAGCTAGCATGCAGGTTAGGTAACAGTCACCTAGCTTCAGTTAGCTCTTCTCTCCAGACTGTCAGATCCTCATTAATAACACACCATCATTCACGTTTCAGTCACATTAACAGCTGATCGGGTGGAATAATCCACCTTAAACTGTACAGGCAGTGAAAACACTACTACTGTTATCATTCGGCTGTCTAACATCCATCCTCCGGCTGTTAGCCGGTGAGCTAGCAGCTAGCGGCATTAAAGCTAACCGGGCCCACACAGCAGCAGCTAGCGGCTAGCGGCTAGCGTCATGTTAACCAGAACAGTGATGCTAACGTTAGCTCTGATTCAGATTATATCATTATTAAATATTAACGTACCTTTTCTGGAATGTGAATTCCAACCTCTACCTGTGAGTGACTGACGGACGGATCCTCGTAACGCAGCTGATGTTAGTTAACCTCGTTACCTCTCTCAGGTGAAGATTTGTGTGTTTTGAACGAGCCTCTCTCACGCCGCCATCTTACACCGCGCTGGATATCCGCATGGGTTCGCGCGTCCCACCTTCCTGCGCATGCGCAGCAGACACAGACACATTCCTTTACCATGGGAGTTGTAGTCCATAACAACTGACTTTTTTATTTTCTTCTTTTCTTTTTTTGTGGCAAATACAAGAACAAGGAGGCTACATATTTTCATCTATATTTAATATTTTTCTTTTTATATTAAGAATAAAAATATTGAATATATTTTCATATATATTTAAAAAATGTTATGTTTAAAGGGACTATTTGTAACTTTGTACACGCATAAATGTAACGGGTAGTCACACATGCGTGCTCGCATATGCGCGTTCGCGTGTAGCTGCTGTACCCTCCTCCTCTGCCTGCTCTCCTTCACTCAGACAGCTCAGCTCGCTCCACCTCTAGACGTGAACGCGCGCTCACTCCACACTGCAGAAGAGTTAGTTTAGCTCTGAGAATATCTAGTGAATGTACAGGGGATGTTTGTGCAGAAATAACTGCTGCAGCTCCTCCAGACCAACGGAGGTTTTCCGTGTCTTGTGAAGTGACGGAGCTCTACAGAGATTTACGTTGTCTTCTCGTTACCGATCGGGTGCCGGTGTCTCCTCTGCTCTCTCCGGCTGCGGGCGGAGAGAGCAGGGAGACACGCTGGAGAGCCCCGCTGCCTCAGCCTGCACTGAGGCAGTAAAAGCCAACACTAGGATCAGATCTAAATCATGTTCATGGAGAGACCTTCGTCTGGTCAGCTAACATTACTGCCAAGCAGCTGAAATATAGAGTGATATTGTGGTTTTAGCTGACGTGTGTCGCCTCACTGTTTTGAGTGATGCTCGTTCAGGTATATTGAGAGCGAGCAAGCGCGAGCCCGACGCTGACTTTCGTTGATTTCACGGCCACAGGTGTCGCTGTTAAGAAGCATTTCTGAAAGTTACAAATAGTCCCTTTAAATATATTTTATATATATTTTGTAATCATCAAGTGTACAGAAATACCGTTAACAGTTCAAAATATTGTGACTTTCATGAAAAGATTGTTTTGAAGAAAATAGAAGTGTATATGTGTATATATATATATATAAACTGGGGAAAAAGATTTGGGAAACTTGTGTTTGGTGGATTTTTTCTCTGTTGTTACAATGCTAATGTTCATTGTATTTTACATGGTTGGAAAGCCTGTTTATTTACCTTCACAATGATTTCCAACTTGTAAGGATCATGCATTTGTGGGATGAGCAGCACAGCTGATTATGTGGGTAGCGCCCAAGAAAAATTTGCCAAAATGCTCTGCCAACGGTAAACAGTGTATTCTCCTGTTGGTGTTGACTCTTGTTTTGAGTTATTTGGTGGATTGGATGATTGAACTCTCTATCAGTAACAAGGAACAAACAAGACATATTGGCTATTTTACACTTTATTAATTTAATACACCGTCAGGAGCCTCAGTAGCAGTGGAAGATTCATACGCAGCCACAACAGCCTGGCACCTCCTCCTCATGCTGGTCACCAACCTGGTCACACGTTGCTGTGGGATGGCGTTCCATTCCTTAACCAGGATTCGTTGCAGGTCAGCCAGCGTGGTTGTGTTGATCACTCTAACACGTACAGCACGCCCAAGCTGATCCCACATATTGAATTGGGTTGAGGTCTGGACTCTTGGCAGGCCGTTCCATTCTTTCTACTCCCACATTGTGGAGGTAGTCTGTGATAACCCTGGCTCTGTGGGGGCGAGCGTTGTCATCTTGGAGGATGAAGTTAGGTCCCAGATTGTGGAGATATGGGATCGCCACTGGCTGCAGAATCTCATCCCGATATCTCACTGCATTGAGATGGCCTTCAATGATGACAAGCCTTGTTTTGCCAGTGAGGGAGATGCCCCCCCACACCATGACACTGCCCCCACCAAAAGCTGTTACTCCATCGGTGCAACAATCAGCATAGCGTTCTCCACGTCGTCTCCATACTTTGACCCTGCCGTCCGACTTTGGCAGACAGAACCTGAACTCATCACTGAACATGACATTCCCCCACATGTTCAGGTTCCATTGTCTGTGTTGTCGACACCAGCGCAAACGGGCCTGACGGTGAAGGGCAGTCATTGCAGGCTTCCTGGTAGCCTTATGAGAATACACTGTTTACCATTGGCAGAGCATAATGGCAAATTTTTGTTGGGCACTACCCACATAATCAGCTGTGCTGCTCATCCCACAAATGCATGATCCTTACAAGTTGGACATCATTGTGAAGGTATATATACAGGCTTTCCAACGATGTAAAATACAATGCCAATTAGCATTGCAACAACAGAGAAATAATCCACCAAACACAAGTTTACGAACTTTTTTTCCTCAATTTATATAAATATATATATATATATATATATATATATATGTGTGTGTGTGTGTGAAACTCAGTAAATGTATTATTTGACCTCCTTTGTAAATACAATGTTATTACATTTTACATGAACGAAGCAGTATTGAAAAAGTAACAAATTATATTTACTCAATTTTGAGATCCATGTACTTTACTTGAGTGTTTCCATTTTATTTCAGAGGGAAATATTGAACATATTACTCAACTTTATTTATTTTTATTTATTTATTTGATAGTAACTACTAATTACATTACACATTATGCAAGCTATTTATACAACATATTATTAACAAATATATTATGATGTATTATTATAGATTAAACTACCATCAGTATATAAAGTCATTAAAAGTAGTTCCACCTTTACCAGCTGCATCATTAAAGTGATGAACACATTAATGCATCAATACTTATATTACAATAATATAATGTTGATGATTGTGCAGAATGAGTACTTTTACTTTTGTTACTTTAAGTGTATTTTGATGCTGATACTTTTGCTTCAGTAACATTTTGATGCAGAACTTAACAGAGTATTTATATGTGGCATTACTACTTTTACTTTTTACAATATAATACGTTTTTCTGACAACAGCCTTGTGCCGCCATTTTGGACTGAAAATGCTTATTATATTTACAATATTTTCATTGTTCAACACGGGCCATTTCAGTAGAATATGAAATAGAATTTTTAGACAATAGAATTTAGAATAATGTAGTTTTACTTTTGTAAGGCTCTTTGTAGGCTGACGTTTTACTGACGTCTGGTAGTCGCTTTCAGTCCAAAATGGCGGAGGCGTAGCTCTGCTGCTTGGCGGCAACGTTGACATGGAACAAACACTTGACTTTCACACCTCATCAATATACGTTCTTTGATGATACTACAACAAACAAACGACAACCTCAGAAGCTTGAAATCCTCATGTTTGAGATAAATAACGTCTGTTAGGGTGATGCATTAGAAATAAGCCATTCTTGCTCCAACAAGGTGAGAAGAACTTTGAGGATTTGAGATGAAAAATGACAGTTATTATTATTATTATTATCATTCTCTCCAGCTGCATGAGGTAAAGTACCTCTACTCCACTCTGGTTTAACCTCTATACTGTCAGCCGGTCACTGCAGCTAAATGTTGATTCTTTGGATTCACCAGACGATCCATTTCAGCTTTTCCTCCGTCTTTCAGCAGAGCTGTGAAAAGAGAGAAAGTGAGGATGCGTGCAGCGACTCGGGAGGATCGGGGGGTAAAATGGTGCAGAGCCGGGCAGCAGATGGCTCGTCTCCAAGCTTTCAGGATCCCGCTCGGCCTTGCCAAATAGGAACAGGTGCTGGAGAAAGTAGGAAGTGAGCTGTGGGCCCTGGCGGCAGCAGGAGACCCTTGACCAGCTGGCGAGGAGAAAATGGAAAGAGTTGGCAGTAGAAAAAAGCGAGAACGCTGTATAATGTAGAAGGAACATGTGAGGCGGCGGAGAGAGGCAGGGTCTCTTTAAACACATCACACTGACTGGTGGCAGCTACAACATACAACACTCACATCAAATACACACTCTGAGTTTCTCATATTTTCACCAGTTAAAAACAGGAAGTAAGGCTGTTGTTATTGACACGCTAGAAAGAGTTTATTTTGCACAAATTAAAGTACAAAAAGAGAAATAAACCAGACTGTTCTCATCCACCGTTCATAACTACGCAATGCGTATGTAATCCACGTAATCGTGAAGCACGAAGTATAACGAGCGACAAGCACCAGACTTTCACCAGGAGACCGCTGTTCATGTGTGAAACCAGAAGTCAACGTTGATTCATTCGTCACGTAACTTCTGTAAGTTACAGCACTTCTGTTATTTTAACCCAAGCCACCATCTTTACCTAAACTATGGAGTTTCCTGTGAAGACGGAAGTTTATTTTGAAAAGACTGTATGGATGTGTTGAGCATAAACTCGTGTTGCTGGACATTTGTAGAAAAACGTACAAAAAATGAGGAATACTTAAAAAAACCCAAATAAAACCAATTTGGAATAATTAATAAAAAGATAAATTATGAATAATAAAAAAAAGAAAAATTTTGAATATTTTTCATAATAAAAAAATTAGGAATAATAAAAACAAAAAATTAGGAATATTTTTCATGGTAAAAAAATTAGGAATAATAAAAACAAAAAATTAGGAATGATTAAAAAAACAAAAATTAGGAATAATTAAAAAAAACTGAAAAATTATGAATATATATTTTTTTAGATGAAAAATTAAGAAAATATATATATTTTTAATGAAAAATTAGGAATAATAAAAAACAACAAATGAAAAATCATTTAAAAAAAAGAAAAAATAGGAATGATTTAATAAAGAGAAAATAGGAACAATTAAAAAAAACAAGGAAAAATTAGGATTAATTAAAAAAGAAATCAGAATAATTTCTTGTAAGATCATACGAACAGTTGTATGAGGATACGTTTCATAAACACAACATACAGTAAATACGGAGACTTGTTTATGTTTTATTCCTTAAATAGTATAAAACTTTTAATAAGTTAAAGGACAAAGTCCAGCGTTTTGAGGAATATTCTTATTTGCTGTCTGGAGTCAGGATGTGGTAAGCTTAGCTTAGTTTAGCATAAAGACTGGAAGCAGTGGGAACTACTTACTTACTGTTAAAAATTCTTCTGTGTAAGGCATCCAAATCTTAATAACTGAATGTGTTTCCTTTATATAAGCATTTTGTAGCTCTATTGTGAGTATTTGTCGTTTTTTCTGTGTTGTCAGTAAACTAAATATATTTGGGTTTTGGACTGTTTTTTTTTTACATTTAAAGGTACTCTATTAATTGCTGTGTCTAAAAATGTCTAAATATTCCTATATCTCCTAACAACATGTTGTATTTGTGTGATTCCTGAGCAGGTTTTCTGTCCACCATGTGTTCAGAGGCTGCTGGTTGATAACAGAGGCAGCTCCTTCCTGCTGTGCAGACTGAATTACAGTGTGTTGATAAGATGGAGGGCCTCTCGGCTCAGTATGGGGCCCCTCTCTCAGCGGGGGGCCACTGAAGTGTGGAGCAGGCGGCCGGGCTCAGAGCGAGCCGGTCCGGCTCCTTCAGGGCTCAGCGGGGCCCGTTTGTAGGGACCAGACTTCAGAGCTGAGAGCACAATCAAAGAGCTGATAACGTATTGATCAGCGGTGGAGGAGGATGTTCAACATCACTGACTTTTACAACTGAGGTGGGACGAGGGAACGTTCCCTTAACCACAGAGATCCACAGAGAACACATCAGAGTGATCCACACAGTCTAAAATGAATAGAATGATTTATTCATTCTCTCATTCAATTATCTAACTTATTTAAACACATATGAATGAATGATTCATGTAATCATCGGTTTCAGTCAGATCATGCTTCCCAGTTATTGTTTGAGTCTTTCTTTCCTGTATGATTTGGTGTTTTCTGGTAAAATAATAATTAAAGTCCTTTCTGTTTTTTAATGGAGTTTGGTGTGTTTGAGGTTTTGAACCTTAAATTGTTTTTTGTTTTGTTTGTATAAAGGTGAATAAAAAAAGAACACCTTCTGTTAATGATCTCATCTGGTAAAGCTGCTGACCTGCCTTCAGATTCCTGCTCATAATTAATTATTATATCTGATTAAATCATTAACATGTAGCCGTCATTTTATTTCATGCGTCTCCTCTGTAATTGCCCGTTCGGCAGACAGATCTACGTGTCAATTAGGCTTTTGCAAATTGAGCTATAATTAGGTTGAATTAATTGACTGGCTATGTGGACGGCAATTAGTGCAGTGACAAATTAAAAGGAAGCAGAACCGATGCTCTTAATGATCCTAAATGTGGTATCCATTTAAAGAAAGGTGAGAGGACACTTTTTTAAAAATCTCAATTATCTGTTTTTTTTTATTTCTTTTCAGTTTCTGATTAAAAAAGGCTGAAATTGAACAGGACTTCTGTGTGACTCTGAGGTTTCATATACAGGGAGGAAACAACCTCATGCCTTCTAGTGGCTGAGAGCGGTACTAAAGGGAATAACAAAGGACAAATCACACCTATCATTTCAAAAACTTCTTTATATTCACAACTACTTACTTGTTTTGTTTTTATTGTCATGAGCAGTTTTGTTGCTGTGGATTTTAGTGCTTGTTTTTCTTATTTTTTTTGTTAAAAGTTTAACTTGTTATTTGTCTTTTTATTGTCATTAGTAGCTTCATTGTTGTTGATTTTAGTTTTTTTTATAGTTTACTTGTTTTTCTTTATTTTTTTGTGAAATGTTTATCTTGTTTTTTATCTGTTATTATTGTCATTAGTAGTTTTGTTGTTGTTAATTTTAGTGTTTTTTTGTAGTTTATTTTTCTTAATTCTTTTGTTAAATGTTTAACTTGTTATTTGTCTGTTTTAATTGACATTAGTAGTTTTATTTTTGTTGATTTTATTTTTGTTTTGTAGTTTGTTTATGTTTAGTATTTTATTAAATGTTTAACTTGTTGTCATTTGTCTGTTATTATTGACATAAGTAGTTTTATTGTTATTGATTTTAGTGGGGTTTTTTTGTTTGTAGTTTGTTTGGTTTTATTTTGTTTTTTTGTTCTCTTTTTTTGCTTTAGATTTTAATAACATATTTGTTTTTACATTGTTACGTAGTGTTTTATGTACGAACCCCAGGAAGAATAGTTTCTATCGTTGGGTAAATAAATAGATAAATAAATAAATAGCTATTAGTCATGAATACTAGAAGCTATAATGAAACATGAGAGAACAGGAAGTAAATCTCAGCGGGTTAAAGTGCGTCATGCTCTGGTTTGTTGTCTCTAATGTTCGAGGTGTCTCGGTGCATGCTGGGATACCCTCCAGCCTCCTGACCCTGCAGAGAAACCTGCAGGTTTGAAGATGAATGGCTGAATATTTCTGTGTATCAGTCCTGTGTATCAGCAGCTATATGAACCGTGTGTTTGATGCTTCACACGCAGCATCAGCAGCTCGCCGTCTGATGTTTTGGGGAGTTCTTCCTCCCCGCTGCTCCGGATCAGAGCTCATAACAGCCTGTGAAGCTGATCCTCCACCTGGGGAAATATCCATCTGATAAATGAATTCGCCCGTCAGACTCTTTAAAGCCGCCTGATTACAAACTGTCTGTTTGCTTTAATATGAAGTGGCTTGGCAAACACTAAAGGGAGTTTAGAACAATCAGACTGAGATGATTGAATTATACTGATTAATAATTCATTCCTGTTAAATCCTCAAACTTAGAACAAGTGAGCGGCTGCTGCCAAAGAGCCGCGTCACCGCAGGGTGGATTAGAAAAGAGGTTTTCTGTGGCAGTTTCACTGTCATTATAATGCTGCTAACAGCATGGAACACAACAACTTTACACAGGATTAAACTTCAATAACACAGATTAGAAATGCACTGTTGCAAGTTTAAGTCCTGGATAAAAGTAAGTATTACCAGCAAAATATACTTAAAGTATTCAAAGTAAAAGTACTCATTGTGCATATACGGAGGCCACTTTCAGAGTGTTTTATGGAGGCCGAAAGGTCCTGGAAGATATATAGCTTTATTTATATAGTTTTGTTGCAGGGTGAGTTATAACTTTATCCCTCTCACTGGTGACCTCACCAAGCAGAGCCTTCATATGTTGATCATATGTTTTGTGTGTAAAATCAAAGTAACTAGTAACTATGTCTGTCAGATAAATGTAACGGGGTAAAAAGTATTTCCCTCTGAAATTTAAAGTAAAGCAACAAAATAACAAAGAAACGCAAAGTAACTTAAAGTAAAGTAACAAAGTAAAAAAAGTAACATAAAGTAAAGTAACAAAGTAAAAAAAGTAACTTAAAGTAAAGTAACAAAGTAAAAAAAGTAACATAAAGTAAAGTAACAAAGTAAAAAAAGTAACTTAAAGTAAAGTAACAAAGTAAATAAAGTAACGTAGCCTTAAGTAAAGTAACATTAAATAAAGAAACATAAAGTAAAGAAAAAAAGTAAAGTAACATGAAGTAATAAAGTAATGTAAAGTAACATAAAGTAACAAAGTAATGTAAAGTAACAAAGTAAAGTAACATAAAGTAACATAAAGTAACGTAGTCTAAAGTAAAGTAACATTAAATAAAGAAACAGAGTAAGTAATTAAGTAAAGTAACATAAAGTAACAAAGTAATGTAAAGTAACCTTATGTAAAGTAACAAAGTAAAGTAACATTAAATAAAGAAACAGAAAGTAAGTAACAAAGTAAAGTAACATAAAGTAACAAAGTAACGTAAAGTAACCTTAAGTAAAATAACATAAAGTAACATAAAGTAACAAAGTAACGTAAAGTAACCTTGAGTAAAGTACCCTTAAGTAAAGTAACCTTAAGTAAAGTAACTTAAAGTAACAAAGTAATGTAAAGTAACCTAAAGTAAAGTAACATAAAATAACAAAGTAACATAAAGTAACCTTATGTAAAGTAACATAAAATAATAAAGTAACGTAAAGTAACATTAAGTAAAGTAACATAAAATAACAAAGTAACGTAAAGTAACATTCAGTAATGTAACATAAAGTTACAAAGTAACGTAAAGTAACATAAAGTAAAGTAATGTAGCCTTAAGTAAAGTAACATTAAATACAGAAACATAAAGTAAAGTAACAAAGTAATGTAAAGCAACCTAAAGTAAAGTAACATACTGTAAAGTAAATCAAGTAAAGTAACATAAAGTAAAGTCAGAGGAGGTGAGCAGGTGATCATGTGATCATAAAGCTGGAGGTGTTTTAGTATTAGAGGCTGTATGCGTGGTGTGTTTACTAGCTTAGCTTGCAAGTACCTCATGAACTATTGTGAACGTGCTAACACACACACACACACACACAAACACACACGCACACACACACACACACACACACACACACACACACACACACACACACACACACACAGACCAGTCAACCATTTAGTGTTGTGAGTGTGTTTTGTGGCTGAACTTACTGTTGTTGTATCACTGACTTTAAAGGTTTGTGCTAGCAGTATGTAAGTTAGCACAGGTAGCATAACACTGCTAGCTGCTGATCAATCACTGTGTGTATTGATAAGTGGGGCAGTTGACAGGTTAGCTAGCTGCTGTGGATCTCAATCAGTGAATGAAGTTTGACTTTGAGTCCAGTCCTGTCAGTAAAAACAAAGTCCTGCTCTTGAAGCAGAAAGGGAATTTGTTGAAATATTTTTATATTTCAGTAGATTTATTTCTGTTTTACAAACAGTAGAGACATATTTAATTATTCTACAAGCTTATAAGTAATTATGATGTTGCTATTAGCTTAGATTCAATAATGTCATGTTAGCTTCACACAGTTGATTGAATAGCAGGTAGATTAGCCATGCTAATGTCATGTTAGCTTCATCCCCCATCAGCTGGTGTTCAATACTAAGTAGTTTAGCCATGCTAATTGTTCACTATGCAACCTTCTATTTAGATGGCTGATAGCTTGGAGCTGCTAATATTGTGCTAACTTTATGGCCTGTTACAGTAGGTGGCTTACATATATATATATATATATATATATATATAATGATAGGAACTTTAATGGATTTGATGATTTTCAACACTGCTTTGCATTATTTACACTGATTTTAATAAGCCCTTTCAGTGGTGTTGGTGATAATACAGATAAATTCAAGCCTAATAGTTAAATGTTATCTGGAGCTCCTCCGGCCTGTTAACCATCTGATAATTATTACTTTACAGCTCGTACTGATCACATCTCATGCTGCTTGATGTTCTTAACATGAGAGACACGTTTATTCTCTGGAGCTTCTTCAAAAGAAATCTATAAAACAAAAGATGTAAAACCATGAGCTGTGCTTCAGTCCTGTCTGCCCGCCCCGCTGTATGTCTCCGACACACACAAACACTGTGAATCATTATTATGTCAGCATATTATCTCCACATGACCATTTCTAGCTGAACAATAGCGTTTTCCTCCCATTCACAGAGTCAGAATAGGACTGCAGTCGCTTTAATAGCAGAGCTGTTTCTTTGTGCTGCAGAACTGCTCGGTTCTGAGCTCGGCTGGTGTCCAGAGACCGGGCCGAGACACAACAACTAGTGTTTATTTACTGGTGAAGAAGAAGAAGAAGAAAAAGAAGAAGAAGCTGTGAGTGAGAGAACTGGGTCACAGCCTCAGCATAGCTTCTATTAACTCTGAGAAAGAGAAAGAGCCTCTGTCATCAGTCTGAGTGACAGACGGCATACTGTAGTACTGATGGTACTACTTTAATACTCACTCTAATACTACACTGTCATCCTAAAAGGGTTCTGTAGCGCTGATTTAATGGCTTTACTACCTGTCAGGTCGAAATAAACATTATGTTTACTCTTAATGTTGACAAGTGAGGAAAAATAGAAACTGTGAGGGGACGTGCATTTACTCAAGGGCTGTATATATGTGTGTATATATATATATATATATATGGTGTGTTTTATGTAGTATAGTTGGTATTTGTGGGTGTATTTTTATGTAGTATAGTTAGTATTTGTGGGTGTATTTTTATGTAGTATAGTTAGTATTTGTGGCTGCCCGCTGCAGTATCCAGATCTCAGGCCTGTTTTGGTGGATTCAGTGTTTTGGGTGCTGATCTCAGGCCTGTTTTGGTGGGTGCAGTGTTTTAGGGTGCTGATCCCAGGCCTGTGTTGGTGAATGCAGTGTTTTGGGGGGTGCTGATCTCAGGCCTGTGTTGGTGGATGCAGTGTTTTGCGTGCTGATCTCAGGCCTGTGTTGGTGGATTCAGTGATTTGGGGGGTGCTGATCCCAGGCCTGTGTTGGTGAAAGCAGTGTTTTGGGTGCTGATCCCAGGCCTGTGTTGGTGAATGCAGAGTGTGTTGGTGAATGCAGTGTGTGTTGGTGGATGCAGTGTTTTGGGTGCTGATCTCAGGCCTGTGTTGGTGAATGCAGTGAGAGCACAGTGTTTTGGCTGCTGTGATCTGTGCTGCCAGCTCTCTGACTGCACTTGGCTGACATTTCTGTCAACCTCTCATCAGCCCAAAGACAGGATCCTTACAAATGTCACAGTATCTTTTCATCAGCCGTGAAGGATCTGTTGTTGGCTCGTACTCCGTCTGCACGCCGCCGCGCCGCTCGCCAACCGACCAAATAAAAATGTCAGAGCTCCTCTTCAGTGATGGAGCGTCTCTGCTGGTATCAGGCCTGGTTCTGCTGTCAGCTGTTTCTACCACACATGAGCTCATATTCAGGGTACTACATACACTGAGGGAAGCAGGTATTTGTACCACATATAAGCTCATATTCAGGGTACTACATACACCGAGGGAAGCAGGTATTTGTATCACAAATAAAAGCTCATATTCAGGTTACTACATACACTGAGGGTAGCAGGTATTTGCACCACATATAAGGTCATATTTCATGCTACTACATACGCTGTAGGAAGCAGGTATTTGTACCGGGTCCAGGCCGGTCCAGGACCGGGTCCAGGCTTCACTGGGTTCTGCTAGTAGTGACAGATGGCCGGTCCAGGCCTGGCCCGAGGTCCTCTATGAAATACTACTACGTCCAGCTGATAGGAGAGCTGTTGGAGTTGCTGCACGTCTTCCTCTGACTGGACTTTAAATCGGGATCATAATTAAAAACTCAGAGTCCGCTGTTGTCATGGAATTAACTGCAGACGTTCAAATTTCCATTTGTTGAGCACTTTAAGGAGTTTTGTCTGAAGTTGTGATATGATGATGATTATGATGATCATGATGATGATGATGATGATGACGTGATATGACTGAAAACCTCCAGAACAGCTACTAAATGTACCTTTTGGGGAGTTTGTGTAGTCTCCTCCTGTCAGGTTTAGTAACATCATGAATCAGTTAGTCAGGAGTTTGTTGCAGTGGTGGAAAGTAACTAAGTACATTTACTCAACTACTGTACTTAAGTATAATTTTGAGGTACTTGTATTACTTGAGTATTTCCATTTTGTGCTACTTCTATACTTCTATTCCACTACATTTCAGAGGGAAATATTGTACTTTCACTCTTCCACTTTTATACTTCCATCTGGACATTAGAAGTACACTATAAAAGCTAAAAGTATGTGATGTTTTTCCTGGTTTGTCACCTTCTTAATAAATCTTAAAGGTCCCATATTGTGCTCATTTTCAGGCTCATACTAGTATTTTGTTTTTCTACAAGAACATGTTTACATGCTGTAATGTTCAAAAAACACATTCCTCGTACGGTCTACCTGAATATACCTGTATTACCCTCTGTCTGAAACGCTCCGTTTTTAGTGCATTTCAACGGAATTGCAACGGAATTCTGTTGCTAGGCAACAGTTTTGGTCCATGTTTACTTCCTGTCAGCTGATGTCATTCACATACACTGCAGCCAGGAATAAACTGGGACACATTTAAAATGTTTACATTTAAAACCGCGTAATGGTCTAAATATTGTATATTTGTGACATCACAAACGGCTTTTTCAAACGCACAATTTCTGAATACGGGCTGTGTGTATTTCTCCGTATATTTTGCGTTTTGATAGTTTACCAGTATTTATATAGCACTTGAACCTGCTTTATAATATAAAAGGCATGGAAATCTCACTTTTTACAATATGGGACCTTTAATACTCCAGTATACAATAATGTTTCACACTATAATTTCTTCCATCTTTGTGTCAACAGTATGTGTTTGTCTCTTTCCTGTTTCAACATGACTCCGGTGTAAAAAAACAGTTTGGAGTGGAAGAACGTGACCTGAACCCAGTCCAGCAACTCTGGGATGAACTGGACCGCCGACTGTGAGCCGGACCGGATCACCAACATCAGTCCTCTGGTTTCTACCATCACATAGACGGGGACGTTCAGGTACGTTCAGGTGCGTTCAGGTACGTTCAGGTGCGTTCAGGTACGTTCAGATGTGTTCAGGGGTCCATAAACATTGGGAGTGGTAGTTTATGTTGAAAGCAAAGACTAAAGGCCTTTATGCTGCTTACAAACAAAAAAAAGAGGTATATTTTTAATCTTGTTGGTAAAAAGGTGAAACAAACGGTTCCAAGTAAAGTCCTGCATTCAAAATGTTACTCAAGTAAAAGTACAACGGTATCAAAGCATCAAAATATACTTAAGGACCAGTGTGTAACATTTCAGGGGATCTGTTATCAGAAATATTAATATATTATTCATGACTGTGTTTTCATCAGTGTATCATCAGCTGAAACTAACAATGGTTGTGTTTCTGTTCGCCGTAAAGTAACTAGAGTTAACATATAAATGTAGTGGAGTAAATAGTACAATATTCCCCTCTGAGATGTAGTGGAGTACAAGTAGAAAGTTGCACAGAATGAAAATACTCAAGTACAGTAGAAGTACCTCAAAACTGTACTTTCTTCAAATGTACTTTCCACCACTGGAAAGAAAATATATATTAGTCCAGCAAAACTAATGAAATGAAAATAGGGTTCACCTTTTAATTATATCATTATTAAGAGTATTTTATATACTTTTAATTCCTTTTTTACAACTTGTTACACCTGTGTGTATATATATGTATACATGTTTGTATATATGTGTATGTTTGTATATGTATATACAGTATATACAGTATATGTATACTTCTGTACTTTTAACTACCGATGCTTTTACTGCACGAAGCTGAGAATACTGCAGTACTTCTATTGAATGAAGCTGATAATACTGCAGTACAACTACTGGATGAAGCTGATAATACTGCAGTACTTCTACTGAATGAAGCTGATAATACTACAGTACTTCTACTGAATGAAGCTGATAATACTACAGTACTTCTACTGCATGATGCTGTGAATACTTCTGTACTTTTAACTACTGATACTTTTACTCCATGAAGCTGAGAATACTGCAGTACTTTTAACTACTGATACTTTTACTGCATGAAGCTGTGAATACTTCTGTACTTTTAACTACTGATACTTTTACTCCATGAAGCTGAGAATACTGCAGTACTTTTATTGCATGAATCTTTGAATTCTCCTGTACTTTTAACTACCGATACTTTTACTGCATGAATCTGATAATACTGCAGTACTTTTACTGCATGAAGCTGTGAATACTTCTGTACTTTTAACTACTGATACTTTTACTGCATGAAGAAGCTGAGAATACGACGGTACGTTTACTAGATGAAGCTGATAATACTGCGGTACTTTTACTTATGTACTTTTACTGCATGAAGAAGCTGATAATACTGCAGTACTTTTACTGCATGAAGCTGAGAATACTGCGGTACTTTAATTATAAATGTAATTATTAAGAGTATTTTATATACCTTTACTTACTGTTTTACAACTGTTTACACCTGTGTGTGTGTATATACTGTATATCTATGTATATGTACATATATGTATGTATATACATATATACATGTTTATATATACTGTATATATGAATATATTTAGACTTATCATTATGCATATTCACCCTGTTTACTTTTGTGATCTTATTTTTCTTTATAATGCATATTTAATGAGCATTGTTGGAGGGACACTTTAGATTTCCATGGCCAACTGCAATTGTTGTGCATATGATAAATAAAGAAGTTGAACTAATTGGACTGAACACATAATCCATATAATTAAATAAATACAGGGGGTGGGTGTCCACTGGTTTGACCTGCAGTATGTTATTCTGTTCTGGCTCCATCCCTGCAGACATGCAGCCAGAAGATAATAAAAGCTCCAAACAAACAGTAGCACACAGCTCCAGTAAATCTACAGTGTGTGTCCATTCAGAGCGAGCAGAGCTTAAAACTGTGAGCAGCTTGTGAGTGCAGAGCCACCACAGAGAGGACTGAAGAGTTTCACCGCTGAGCCGTGAAATGAAGAGTAGCAGCTGATGTAGCAGCAGACCTGGCCGGGGTGGGGGAGGGTTCCAGCGGGCAGGCGGCCGGCCAGCCACCGGAGGGAGGGAGGGAGGACCGGGGAGGAAGGACGGGAGGGAGGGGCGGACTACTTTCTGTCAACGCTGCAACATGACTACCAACTACAACTTTACTGTGAGCTTTAATGGTGAAGTCAGGCCTGTGTTTATGGATGTTGGCTTGAGGAACCCCCCCTAGGTTACAGAGCCGTATTAATAAACAAAATTGAGTGCAGCTGAAGGCTGGAGGAGCCGCCGACATGAATAAAAAGCTCCGTAGCAACAGTCAAAGAATAGTAATGTCCCCGGAGCTGCTGCCTCTGTCCATGGTGCTACTACTCTCATTCACCCGTCAACACGTCAGCTTGTATTATCACTTATAAAAACACACACACACACACACATCCGCCATTTTATGTTCGTATTGTGCTTAAAACTGTGGTGAAGTTGTTCGCTGTCGAGTTAACAATAAATTCAATCACTAACTGCCATCTCTGCTCTTCATCAACTCTCCGATCACATAGCTGCACTCGCCCCCTCCTCTGAGACCTTCTGATTGGTCCCCCGAGCTGTCAATCAAGGTTTGCAACTCCTGATTGGCTCCCCCTTCCCGCCCCCACCCGTCCCTCGCGCACTGAAGTAGCAGTTTGGACCAATAGCGGCGCGTCGTGTGTCCAGAGGGCGGGAGGAGCGGTAGGAGGAGGAGGAGGAGGAGGTGGCGGGGGTCAGACTGACAGACATGGGGGAAGAGAGGCTGCATTTCTGGGAACTAACTGCCACATTTGGCCTCTTTGTGTTTGAAGAGGCGAAAAACTACAACTGGGTAGCTTTGGTTGGAGGCTTCATGTGTATCGACATATTTTATATTCTCTAATCCTCCACATTCTCCTCGTCTGTCTCACTTAGTTGTGATGGTAGCAGAGGAAGGTGCTGCCATGTTTGCTCTTCTTACTGCTCCAGTTGAATAATGTTAGATGTCCAACCACAGCCCCTTTTAGGTTATTTACTACTGAATTACTTCTGAAACTAGTTCAATAATAACCTGAAATTAGATTAGAAGTATGTAATAGTAATGTAAATGAATAGGTAGATAAACTGGGTAAAAAAAGAGAACAACAATAGTATTTATATACTACTATTATATATTTCTGTAATAGTATTGTTATAGATTAAACTACCCATCAGTAGGCCTATATAAAGTCAATAAAATGAGCTCCTCCTTCACCAGCTGCAACATTAAAGTGATGAACACATTAATGCATCAATAATTATAATACATAATATAATATAGATTATTCTGTACAATGAGTACTTTTACTTTTGGTACTCAATGCAGTAAAAGTACACAGCTATATTTTGATAAATATACTTGTGTACTTTTACTGCATTGAGCTGAGAATACTTCTGTACTTTCACTATATGGAGCTTAGAATACTTCTGTACTTTTACTACTGATACCTAAATTACATGAAGCTTAGAATACTGGTGTACTTTTACTAATGATACTTAAACTACATGAAGCGTAGAATACTTGAGTAATTTTACTGCATGAAGCTTTGAATACTTGTGTACTTTTACTTCGTGGAGCTTAGAATACTTGTGTACTTTTACTACTGATACTTAAACTACATGAAGCGTAGAATACTTGTGTAGTTTTAGTGCATGAAGCTTCGAATACTTGAGTACTTTTACTGCATGGAGCTTAGAATACTTGTGTACTTTTACTGTGTGGGCTTAGACTACTTGTGTACTTTTATTACTGATATTTTAACTACATGAAGCTGATAATACTTGTGTATTTTTACTGGTGACACTTTATATACTTTTTTTACTTAAGTAAGATTTTGAATGCAGGACTCTTACTTGTAACAGAGTATTTTTACACTGTAGTATTACTACTTTTATTTAAGTACAAGATCTGAGTACTTCTTCCACCATAGATGATTACAATTATTATTATTGTATGATTGTTATAACATTGGTATTCTTTTTTGGATGGATAAATATAGATAGATAAATAAAAAATAAATGAATAATAATTAAGTTATATTTTTTATATTAATATATAAATATTATATATAATTATATATATGTATTATATTTTATTTTATTTAAAAAAATATTTTCTAGCTCTATAATAACATAATGTTTGTGTATTTTATATTTAAAGTCATTACATCATTACATGTGTGAAAACACAAGTTTTTACAAGAAACTTTGATATGATTTGCGATGTTTTAATAATAATATCAGTAATAATAATAATATGAACTTTATATATACAGCATCTTTCAAAACAAAGTTACAAAGTGCTTTACATAGTTATACATGGAAATGAAATACCCAAAAATAATTTAAAAAACAGAAGGCAATAACATGAAAAATACAAGACATGTTGGGAATAAAATAAGGTGCTTGCATTAATAAAATAAGAAATAAGTAATTTAATAGTTGTTTTATTGTTTTTACTTTTGCTTAATTCATCTACTTTTATTGTCTTGTGAGTCACTTTGTAACATCTGTTTTGTATAAATAAATGTATTATTTATTTATTTATTTATTATTTTAACTACTCCTTGAAGTAGTTGTAGCTCCCCCGGCTCACTGCGCATGTCTCTCTGCTCCATCCGGGAACTTCAGAATTACCATTGACAGCCGAAGCGCAACTTTTCCTCAGGCAAAGTGAAATCAAGCCGCAGACTCGGACAAAATATAGTCCCCGTTTTTCAACTTAAAATTACCGAAAGAAAAGCTAACCCGCTCCCCCGTCGGACCCCTCGACGTTCGGCCGTTAATCCGGAGAGGACCCGACCGGGGCCTGAGCTCTTTCTGCCGGGTTTGGAGCACTTTTGAAGACGGGCGGAAAGTGGGTGATGAGTCCTAGCCTGTAAAAAGAAGCGAGAACTTGCTTTTTTTGCAGCCCGAGTAGTTCTTTCTTTCAATTGTTATTGTCGCTTTAAAAAAATCTTTTAATTCACTTAAACTTGGTGTCGGTCGCGTCGAAAGTGGGAGAAAAGTGCTTTTCTGGTCGGAACATGGAACTACAAGGCCTGCAAGAGGCGTTGAAAGTAGAAATCCAATGTCATCAGGTAAAACATCGTGTTATTTCTACCCTTCTGTGAGCAAGTGAGAGCAGAGAAACCCGAGGAGAGGTGCACACTGAGAGGGGCTGGAGCCGCTAATAATGTCGACACCACGGCCACTAACTAGTCCCATCTAAGTGCACTTTTCACAGTTACTTTTGAGCTAATTGTCATCGGTGTTTTCGCCGAGCAACAAGAATTAGGAGTGATAATAATGCGGTGGTGGCGATCCGGACGCGACCTGAATATTTATGAGGTGCAAAGAGTCGCTGCTGCTGCTGCTGCTATCAGCACCGCTTTGTTCCTCCCTGTTACACTATAAACTTAAGACTTTTTTACCATTTTACTCCTCCATCTTCTCCATCTCCATCAACACCTTTTTTTAAAACAAACTAGTTGCACAGATGAAGCAAGACCCACAGGTAAAATATAATTATAAATGTGGCTTCTTCTTCACGGTATACGAGGCGAAACTTTATCAGCATCTCTTCATCTTTATTCATCTTCATCGTGACTTTGCTGGAAATATGTGAAGTTTAAATGTCCAAAAATGATCCACTTGTTTTATATTTGTAGGATGGAGAGCTGAAGAGACAGCTGCACGACAGGAGAATAACAGCCCTGAGCGATAAACAAGTAAGCTCCTCTATGTGTTTGTGTGTGTGCCCGCCGTGCAGGCTGCTCTCTCCGGATACAACTAGACACAAACAAACATGGTGGCTGGTAAAATGTGTGTGTTGCACTGCTGGCTTCTTCTTCTTGTCTCGGCATCTCAAAGTTGTGTAAAAAATGTTAGCGTCCATTTTGAGTAGGTCGACATGTTTCTCGAGAGTAGAGAGGCTAATAAAGGAGCAGCTAGCTCAACTATCCGGCTCACACTTTGTTCTTTAAACACCGTTGTTGAAGTTTAGTGGGTGAAACTACCCGGTAATAACGGGATGGAGTTGCTTTTTAACGTGTTTTTAAACGCCGGTTTTTGTTACTTTCTACTTAGTCTGGTGCTGTTATTTCTTCTCGGGTCACATGATCCACAGCGCTGCATCTGATTCGCCCACTTTCACTTTTTTTCTTTACTATCTTTTATAGCTAGCAAACGGTGTCCTATATTAACTTTGGAGCCGGGTAGCAGCAGGTCTGGCTGGATGCTGAGGAGAGAGAGGCCGGGTGGTGGTGTTCAGCACCGCGGCCAGCTCCTCTGCTCTCCTCTCCTCTCCTCTCCTCTCTCCTCCTCCGGCTCCGCTTGCACCGCCCCGCCGGTCGGTCCCAGCCCTGACAGCGGGGACCACTGGGTCCGAGGCCCGTTACACCGAAACAACCAATAGTTCCTAAAATGTCCGAAAACTACGACCTGTTATCCCAAAAACAAAAGCCCACTGGTCCAAAGGCCCGGTACTCTGAAAACACACACTCTAGAGCTGGAGTTCACTGACTACTTCCCAGACTCCATTAAGAAAATGCTCAATTTAACAAATAACGTATAAATTGTAATGTGAATCATAACGTTTGGCTTTGAATGACTCCCAAAAGAAATACTTTGAAATACTTTTAATTTCGGCTGATATTTAACTTTAACAGCTCTTCTGTGAACTAAGTTAACTAAACAAAAGTGAGCTTTTGCCAGACTCCATTAACATTTTGCTCAATTTAACAGATAACGTAACGTAAATCATAACGTATGGCTTTGTATCACTCCATTAAGAACTACTTGTGTATACTTTTCATTTCGGCTGACCTTTAACTTTAACAGCTCCCCTGTGAACTAAGTTAGATAAACAAACTTTTGCCAGACTCCATTCACATTTTGCTCGATTTAACAGATAACGCATAAATCACAACATATGCCTTTGTAAGACTCCCTAAAGAAATACTTTTCATTTCGGCTGATTTTTTACTTTTCTGTGAACTAAGTTGTATAAACAAAATAGGGCTAATAATGGACACACATCTTCCCCACATTAGCATTAAGTTTTCCTTTATTTAGCCTCTCGTTGTTCAATGACTGCTGGCCTTACTACCCTCCATACTCCATTAACATTTTTCTCAATTTAACAGATAACGCATAACGTAAATCATAACGTATAACTTTGAATGACTTTGAATGACTTTGTATGACTTTGTATGAGAAATACTTTTCATTTCGACTGATATTTAACTTGAACAACTCTTCAGTGAACTAAGTTAACTAAACAAAAGTGTGCTTTTGCCAGACTCCATTAACATTTTGCTTAATTTAACAGATAACGCAAAACTTAAATCATAATGTATGACTTTGTATGAGAAATACTTTTGATTTCGGCTGATATTTAACTTTAACAGCTGATCTGTGAACTAAGTTAAATAAACAAACTTTCGTCAGACTCCATTAACATTCTGCTCAATTTAACAGATAACGCATAAATCATAACGTTATTCATAATGTGTGGCTTTGTGTGACTCCCAAAAGAAATACTTTTAAATACTTTTCAATTTGGCTGATATTTAACTTTAACAGCTCCTCTGTGAACTAAGTTAAATAAACAAACTTTTACCAGACTCCATTAACATTTTGCTCAATTTAACAGATAACGTATGAATCATAACGTATGGCTTTGTATGACTCCCAAAAGAAATACTTTTAATTTCGACTGATATTTAACTTTTCTGTGAACTAAGTTAAGTAAACAAAGGTGGACTAATAATGGACACACATCTTCCACACATAAGCAATAATTTTTACTTTACCCTCTCGTTGTTCAGTGGCCTTACTACTTTCCAGATTTCGTTAACATTTTGCTCAATTTAACAGATAACGTATAAATCATAACGTATGGCTTTTTATGACTCGCAAAAGAAATACTGTGAAATACTCTTCATTTCGGCTGATATTGAACTTTAACAGCTCTTCTGTGAACTAAGTTAAACAAACAAACTTTTGTCAGACTCCATTAACATTTTGCTTAATTTAACAGATAAATTATAATGTAAATCATAACGTATGGCTTTGTATGACTCCCTCAAGAAATACTTTTAATTTCGGCTGATATTTAACTTTAACAACTTTTCTGTGAACTAAGATAAACCAACAAAAGTGTGCTCTTGCCAGACTCCATTAACATTTTGCTCAATTTAACAGATTACACATAAATCATCACATAAATCACAAAGTAAATCATAACATATGGGTTTGTATGACTCCCTAAAGAAGTTTTTAGTTCCGGCTGATATTTCACTTTAACAACTTTTCTGTGAGCTAAGTTAAATAAACAAAAGCGGGCTAATAATGGGCTCATAACTTCCCCACATTAGCAATAATATTTTTGTTTATTTAGCCACTGGTTTTGTGTTTTAGGAGGCCTGTTTTCTCCATCTTGAGCACTTGTTTGTTCTCGTTAAACTTGCTGTATGTTAAAAGCCACACATCCAGTTGTTAATCCAGTTTCTAGCAGTGATGCTGGCCTTGAATCCTGAATCTAGTTAGTGTTGTAGTATTTTCTTTCCTCTTCTTCTGCCTCCAGTTCGGTAGTGGAAGCTTCCATTTTGAGAGAGAAAAGGGGGGTGGTTCCCACCCCCCCCCCCCGTAACATGGAGAGGAGAAAAGTCTGCAGAGTTTCGTGCAGGAGGAGGAGGAGGAGGAGGAGGAGGTGATGGAGGATGAGGAGGCGGCGGTGGGGGGGGGATGGGCCCCATTCATGCCTAACATTACCATTTTGATTGCTTTGATGCTGTTTTTGGTTTGGACGGGGGGGAGGGGTGGCAGGGAAAAGAGAGAGACAGAAAGCCCAGTCAGCACTGCACGGCCATGTTTTTAATCACTACACTCAGTTATTCTTCTTTTTTAGCTATGTGACCTTTACTACTTCTTCGGCACATACATGAACTGCCGCTTTAGGAGAGATTTAACGATAACGATGGCTAAAACGAAGCACACTTTGAGTCAACATCTGTTAGGCCCCGGAATAAACTCGCCTTGAACTTTAAGCTGCTAAGAGAGCGAGTATTTATCAGGAATAATTAGATAACTGTGTTTACTAGTAGGGTGGAGAAAGTGTCTCCTGGCTGGAGGTCATTTCATGGTCACAGTTTGAGGCCTGCAGATGGAAGTTTGTATTTCCTCTAAGTAAAAGAGGGATTTAATTTGGTGTTTGAACGTGGAGCTCAGTCTGCCTTCAGCGTCCATGTTGTGAATAAGAACAAGTTTTAATAAGAGCCAGTGTTTATCAGAGGAGGGGCGACGGGCGGCTCGCTGGAGTTTGATGGATGTAAATGCAAATCAGGAATGATTAGGAAATACAAATAACGTGGGGGGGTGCATTCGTGAATTTGACTGCACTTTTACTCTGCTCCTCATATATCAGATTCAGTATCAGGTATCGGGGTGTAAGAATACTGAAAATCTCTCGCTCGTCCTCCTCGCCATCAGCCTGACTCGTTTTGTTGTCGTCTTTCTGAGATTGGCGCTGCTGGCGCATGTTGATGATGACGTCATAGACAGGGAGAGTGAACTCAAGTTTTTTTTACTATTAAAAGTGTTAAATAATATAACGTTTGGTGCAAATTCTTAGTATCGATACAATAGATTATTTACCTTACAAATCGATATACCGTGAAGGACAACTTGCCGAGTACCTATCGATGTAATTGGATCGTAGGAATATAACTCGATGTAGTAGATGAATACTTGCACGTCTAGTATCAAGGCCTCTCTCCACTATAACGTCTCCATCGACTACCTTTTATCCTTGATAGGTGTGTTTTTGGCTCTTGAAGAAGAATGGATTCATTGATTCTCTCTCTGCTCCACTTGCTCTCCGTTGCATCATGACACCAGTTTTTTACTGACTTGTCAGGAGGAGACGAGTTGTTTTCAGACAGTTCTGCTCCAGTTCTCGTTATTTATCTCTGAAAGCAGATCATCATCGATCAAGAGTGTTACGGCAGAGTTTATAGCAGTTGTATTTATTCTCTCTCTGCAGTAGAAATGTTCCTGGTCTTGTGGAGTCGCACTGAAACAAAGGCCACAGCTACTTGACTTGAAAGATTTCCAATGCCAGCAGTAGTAAAGTCATGTTGAAAGGCAGCATCTGTAACCATGGATACGCCTGCTTCTCACACATTCAGTGTTAACACTTCATTAAGTTTCCCATCTATACAGGGAGGTTATTTTTAATATATATATATATATATACAGGGCTTGACATTAACTTTTAGCTCTCCAGCCACTGTAGCTAATGGTTTTACAGTCAGCGTTCTCACTGGCCACAATTTTGTAGTTGGGAAGTTTATTTGATTAAAGTTGACGATGGTGTTTCTTTTTATTAGAAGAACTAGATATTAACCCTTTTAGTGTTGACGTTATTAGCTGGAGGCTAAACAAAGGAACGAGGCTAACACTAGCAATGAGCTAAAGTTACACATGTAAAATATCCTCTTGCTGTGTTGTTGGCTGCCAGAATCCAGATATCACAGACATTAGAGATGATAAACTGTGATTGGAGGCTCTAACGAGCTACAATATCAGAGAAGAGTTTCAGAGATGGAGAGTAAATGTTGCTAATAGTTTAGCCTTCTGCTAACAGCAGCCGTGAGCTGTTGGCTGTTAGCAGAAGGCTAAACTATTAGCAACCCTTTCTCTCCGTCTCTGAAATGCTTCTCCGATATTGTGTGACTCTTTTTGACTGACTTTACTGAAGGATAGTTAACTTTAGGCATTCAAAGATTTATACGCCCCCAATTTATCTTTACAGCGCTGCCGTTGGCCACCAGCCCGCTGGTCAGACGGCTGGCTACTTAGCTAGCTTAGCTTGCTAATTCCACCATGCTGTCATGCAACACAGAAAATGAGGTGAACAAAGTCATCACTCATCTGGTGATAGCACGGTGCTTTCCTACGCTGTGACAAGAGTGTGTGGGTGAAGCATTAAGTTTTTAACTCATTTAGCGACTGGCTAGTTAGCTAGCTACCTTGCTAATTCCACCATGCTACAGAAAATGAGCCCAACAGCGGACAGCGCTGGGTCACGGCCCCTCTGCCTCACGGCCCCTCTGCCTCACTCCTCGCCGCTAGGAGACTACTTTACCGGGAGGAGAGCAGGCGTTAGCTAGCTAGCTAGCTCGTCAGTCTCCGGACAAGCTAGCTACCTAACTAACGTTAGCCAGCCGCCTGCTCCTCCTGAAGTAGTCTCCAGCGGCGTAGGGGTCGGCTAATCTATCGAAAAACTAGTGTCACATTGTGATGAGTTTATTATTTCAGATGCATTTTGAGAACACTTTAAATATATATATATATATATATATATATATATATAGTATAAACTGTCTACATGTCAGAGGGAGTGACTGGAGGAGTTGTAGTAGATCAGCTGCTCTTATTTGGATTTGTCTGTGAAGAGAAGCTTGCGGGCCTCTGATTGGATGACGTGCAGGAAAAGGCGGGTTAAGAAGAGTCTACTCACTATTTAAAGTAAATGTTTTATTTATTATTATTATTATTATTATCAGCCTTGTTTCTAATGAGAAGCGGAGTGTTTTCTGGATGGGTGGATATCCAGGACTGTGCTGTGTTTAAAGGTCATGACTAACGCTGTGTGTTCTATTTCCATACGGTTTATTAATACTCTGAAGTACACACTATGTACTAATACAGTGGCTGTTAGTGCACAAGAAATTAATGTGTCAAGAAGTATTGTCACATTAGACTTTTGTTTGATGACTGTTCAGATGTATTAAATTAATATAATTTCAAGCATTTTGTTTGGTAGCGATGCTGCAGTTTGTAGTCTTGTATGATGGCTGGAATAAGGACTGCTGCATTTCCAATGTTTCTCCTGGTTTACATTGGGAATTCACAGGTTAAAAATTAACATCATTTAAGTTGAGTTTGGTGAAGACGGCCAGGAGATTACAGCAAAACAGAAAAGAACAGTCTTCGATGGAAGTGAAGGACAAACAGAGTGATTATTATATTGTTTTTTATGCTTCAGTTGTGTATAGTAGATGTTCATAATATGTTTAGTATTGTAGTTACTGATCAGTTCACCTGTTCTTGTACTTCTGCTGCTCTGTATGCCATTAATTAAGTTACCTTATCGTAACACAAACTTTGCACTTATTGAAAATATTTTTGTTTTCTGGATCTGCTGCTTCAGTTTTATTATTCCACTTGTTCGTGTCCAGCTGTGAGCAGCTGCTCTGTTTCCTTCCGAGTGTTGCATTGTGGGATAAAAGTCAGCACATTTTACACTCAGAAAACCAGGTTACTCCGAGGAAGCAGTGTACATGTAGTAACCTGGTTCATGTAAAAACCTGCCGACCTTCTTTTAGGAACATGGCGTACTGACTGCAGGTGTTTTAGGTGTTGACACCATGCTTCCTGTCTGGAGATATTCAGCTGTGGGTTTATAGAGACGTGACGTCTCTCTCTCCTTTCATCCCGACTCTCTGAAGTCTCTGTCAGGCTCACATGTAAAAAAGACGATTAGAAACCTGGTTACTGGTAAACAAGACATCATGTCTCTCTCTAATCCTCCTCCCTGACTGGTTTATAACATTAATCTGGTTTCTGAGATGCATGTAAACAGTCAGAAAACACCCTCACTCAGAAATGTAGAGTATCCATGCTGGCATGATTAAGTATACTTCTGTTTAATTTTCTGTAGCAGAGTAATATACGGAAAATTAAACTGAAGTATACTAAAAAATGCCAGCATGGATACTAAAGTCAGGGCTTGACGATAAGGATACCCGACTGCCCCGTGGCAAGTAAAATGCCATGTTGGGTTCAGTAAATCTAGCAACTAGTTAGGGATGTTAATAATGTTAAAATGTTAAACATTTGTTGAGTGACGGCATTTTTAGACTGTTTACATGCTTTTCAGTAACCAGATTAATGTTAAAAACCTGGTTTCTGCATCATCATCTAACAACAACCCTAAAAGTACTTTAAAGGTCCCATATTATAAAAAGTGAGATTTTCACCTCTTTGATATTATAAAGCAGGTTTAAGTGCTTTATAAATACTGTTAAACTATCAAAACGCTCAATATACAGAGAAACACACACAGCCCGTATTCAGAAATTGTGTGTTTGTAACAAGCCGTCAGGATTTCTGTCCATTTGTGATGTCACAAATATACAATATTTAGACCATTACACGGTATTAAACGTAAACATTCTAAATGTGTCCCAGTTTATTTCCTGTTGCAGTGTATGTAAATAACATCAGCTGACAGGAAGTAAACATGGACCCAAACTGTTGTCTAGCAACGCAATTCCTTTGCAATTCCTTTGAAATGCACTAAAACGGAGCATTTCAGGCAGAGGGTGAATACAGGTATATTCAGGCAGACAGAATGAGGAAAATAATGTGTTTTTTGAACATTACAGCATGTAAACATGTTCTAGTAGAAACACAAAATACAAGTATGAACCTGAAAATGAGCACGATATGGGACCTTTAACACAGTTGTTATGTTACCGGGTATCTAGCAGTGAAGCTGTAGTAGGTGACAACATTTTAATATCATGTATATACTTTACATAATGTATGAATTATAATCCTGGAGATGTTAAATGCTAATAGTAGGTTAACTCTTCACTACGTCCCTGAATCCTTCCATAATCTGAATTTTATAGTCAGTTGATCACTGCTCAGAGTTCATTCAGCTGCTTTGTGGAGGAGTGGTTGTATAAAGTGATTTACATGTAATTTACTCACTCAACAAAGTGGATTCAGTTGGATTACACACATTAATTTGATACAGCGGTGTACATTTTTTACTCAAAATATGGTGAAGTAAAATGAATCAGAAGTAGATTCAGTACAGGAAGTCTTAAAGAGCATTAAATTCAGTTAACAAAAAAGTCCTTTAGAAGGTATTAAAAGTCTTAAATCTAATTTACTAACACCATAAATCTTAGTCTCTTGCTTTCTGTAGGTAGTAATGTTAGTTATAGATGTTTCTGTCTGTGATTACAGGCTGTCAGGAGACTTTATAAACCTGTAAACTATCATCACACCTGCAGCAAACACTCTCACTACTATCAGCTGCTGTGGATTTTAGTCAAAACTTCCAGATCGCTTTAATATTATTAATTATGTCATTAGAAGTTACTGCATGGAAAGCACTGAAAACATATGATATAATGTGCTGAATTCCAGATATTAAACTGTGTTCAGAAGCTGCAGAAACGACTTGTCCTCCTCCGGCTCTGCAGGTGACATTAAAGTGGCTGTAACTTGTTTACAGTCCCGTTAAAAGCCGTTTAAAGACGACACCGTTTTTTTCTCCACTAATTTCCTTTTTACACATACATTAGTCGGCGAGGGGTCAGCGGTCAGCCCGCCGTTAACGCCGCTCCGTGTCATACATCAGCTCTGCTCAGTAATTGGAGGTTTGAGAGGCTGGAGGAGCTGTTGGTCGTCTCTGGGGGGAGAGTTGGAGGGGGCGGGACAACGTTCCCCCTCATCCATCCATCCATCCATCCACACCATCCATCTATCCATCCATCCCTTCCATCTATCAGTCCCCGGTCTCCTAAAGGTCTCAGGGCGTGGTGGTCACATTTGTCCACGTATAGACGTCGTACGGAGGCCGGCGAGCGGGCCAACTTTCCCACCAAACGGAGGCTAATCCCAGGGCGGCTCATTAGGAGCTCCTGCAGGGCTGATTAGACCGGGGGAAGGTTTAGGATGGACTAACTTTAACACGGCAAATTGGTGTAAAGGACCGGGGCTCCCTGCAGGCTCTCACACACCGCCGATCTATACGTTTAAACACCGTCCTCCTTCCTGTCTTCTTTCTTCTTCTGTCTCTGAAGCTGAGGGAAGATTTAACTGGATAATTACTGGACCTACACAGCCTCGCTGTTACACACTTCTAACAGTGTTTGTCAGTATTTTACAGTGAGAATGTGCAGTCAAATTGGTCGATTTTAATGGTAGTTGATGAAAGAAATGAAAGTAAAGGACTCAATATGCTTGAAAACTAAGTAGGTCATACTCCACTAGTTTCACATCTTTACACACCTGGACAATAAGGCATAATTATATGGAAATACATATACCGGAAATTATAAAAAAATGTTGGACACAGACGCCAAATTGTACTGTCAGAAATGTGCGGTGGTCTGACGAGCACTTTTCTTGACGCCTGTTGATGTATTCAAGCAAAACAAGTGTAAAAATTCAGCAAAATATTTAATAATGAAACAGAAACAGGAGCTCTCAGTGACATATGTAACGGTTTACATCGTTTATGTTTATATCCTGTAGTATTTAGGTAAAGGTCTGTTACTTCAGTCGTTCTTGGTCAATTATTTGGTTGATAGTAGGGATGCTAATTTTGAAAACATTTCTTAACCGTTGACCGACAAGATTTGTGCCTCGCATGCAGCGGTACGCCAGCTGCAGTGTATGAGGACTACAGACAACTGAGTCCCCAGTTCACCCGTACGGGAGCGTATGCTGCGTTCACTGTCTCCAGTTCACCGTCCGGGAGCGTTAATTTAGCAGGCATCCACTTTCCCACGTAGAGTAGGACACAAGACAACCTCTGGTTCAAATATTTAATGATTTCTTTAGAAAAGAACAGTTTTCTTTCTCACATTTCCTTTGGATTTGCAGTTTAGATGACATCTATACCTTTTTTTTGATTTGATCATTTTCTGCTAATATAAAATGCTAAAATATATGAATATAATAATAAACTACTGCACAGAAATCATCGGTACATTAGTTAATAATATGGACCCAGTGAGCGTCTCTCGACAGGAAGTGTTTCAGGTTCGTTTCCTTCGTCTCTCCGAGGCGTTTCCTCCTCCTCGCTGTTGTCGCTAACTCGTCCATCAGTATGAACCGAAGCGTCCCGTCTGTCTCTCTTCACTCTGATGATGAACTGGAAGTCTGTCCGGGGTGCCTCAGTGCATGCTGGGATACGCTTCAGTCCCATCACCCTGAACAGAAAGAGGTTCTGTTTACTTTACTCGGCTCTGATTGCCAGGAAGCAGTCACATCCATCTTCCAAGGCGAAGAGTAAATGTGAGTTTGAATCATGCTTCCATTTTAACACCTTATTTTGAAGTTTTTAGGGGCAGTTGTCTTCCTGTAAACACTTCCTGTCCTTCTCCGATTGATCCGACGCCTCTTGTTTGATATCCAGACTTTAATCCTGCAGAGAAAACTGTGTTTTCAGAGCGTTAAGTAAGACAGATGTAGATGAGTGTTGATGACTATAAATCTGCCTCTTCTGCAGCAAAACGTCAATCTAATTTAAGAGCAGCGTAGCAGGAGACCCGGTGATGACTTTTCCTCAGTCGCTTCAGCTTCTAACAGCAGGTTGTTTCTGGGGTTAAAAGGTCGTTCCTGCTTCAAATGAGGGTACAAAATGTGCCAGGGTCCATTCACATTTCAGGGCATTTTATCTTCAGTCCAACTGTGATTGTTTCCTGGAGTTAGGAAACTGCTTTAAAGGAACCGGCTGACATTTTAGAGATGAGAGGATCAGTTTCATCTCACATTTTTATAGACCAAACTAATCGATTTATCTGGAAAATAATCAACAATAGATCGTTAGTTGCAGCCCTCTAGTGAACGTGGATGTGTTTGTCGTAAAGCTGGTTTGAGATGCTGCAGACTTCCTCCTCCTCCTCGTGCAGTCGTTGCTCCGTCTGACGGCGTCTTATTAGCGAACAGCAAACAGTGATTTCCAGCCAGCGTGAGGAAAGTGCTGATGTAGCTGCTGGCAGGCGGAAGAAGAGGATGAATTAACCCGTGTTGACTGTTTCTGCCTCTGAAACACTCTGTCATCTCTCCTCCTCACACAGCAACAAGAGTGTAACGTAAAGAAGAAACATCATAACTCTCCTTCTACAGCGGGAAACTAAAATCACTACATAACTCACCGGTTTATCAGAGGCCTACCGAGACACAAGATTTATTACTTTACTGTAGATCTGCATCCTAGAAATGCTTTAATCCCCAACTCATCAGTTTTTATCAGCTCTATTCTCTTTAATATTTCAGCTGCATCTTATTAAAATGGACTCCTGCAGTTTTATAGGTCACAGTTCAATAGAATTTTCTTCTGTATTGAACGATGATTTAAGAGCGTCGGTTTGTCTTAGAATGGCTCAACAAATCTTCAGAAATATGAATTTTAATTCAGTTTTCCTGTTTTGGAGTTGGCTAACTTTTTCTAAAAACCTTAAAAAAAGAACTGCTGATTTAGATTCCTCAACTACATTACAGATACAATCTGCTTTATTAATAGGACTGCAACTAATAATACAACTTTTTTTCAGAAAATTACTTTATTCCCATAATATTCTGATTTGATCTTATTATAAAGATTTCTTTGTAAAATGAGGACTTTATTCATGTTATTTTGACTTTATTTTCATAAATATACATCTTATCTTAAAATGTATGACTTTTTTGTGAAATTACGGCATTGTTTTTATATTATAACTTCTTTTTCTCAAAACCAAAGATGTTTGTAGCAAAAATAATATTAAAAATAAATATAGCCATTAATACACTGATAAAATGTGACATAAATTGATATTTAGTTTTTAACTGATTTTTATATTTATATAATATAATACATATAGTATATTATATTGTAAATAATACACTAATTAGTTGATTCCCTTATTTATTGACTGTTCTGTTTAATTTTCCCTTTTATTTATGTATGTATTTATTTGTATTAATAAAAAAAACCCAAATAATACATAAAAAAATTAATGCATAAATAAATAAATACAATTTAAAAAAGTAAAATTAAATAGAAGAGTAAATTAATAAATATGTCATTAAATGTAGCAAAAATATATAAAAAATAAATGTAGCCATTAATAATTGATAAAATGTGACATAAATTGATATTTCTGTTTTAATTTGCATCTTTATTTATTTATCTTTGTATTAATTCCATTATTTAATTAGTCTTCTGTTTAATTTTCCCTTTTATTTACTTATATATTTAATTTTATTTATAAGAAATAATAAAATAAAATGCAAAACTAAAATATAAATGCAAAAATACAAAAATAAATGAATACATTAAAAAAAATAATAAAAAATAGATAAATAAAAGGGAAAATTAAACAGAAGAGTAAATAAATAAGTGAATTAATACAAAGATAAATAAATAAAGAAGCAAATTAAAACAGAAATATCAATTTATGTCCCGTTTTATCAATTAATTAATGGCTACATTTATTTTTTATATTAGTTTTGCTACATTTAATGACATTTGTTTATTGATTTATTTTTTATTTTGGCAGGTTTCCTAATACTTATTACTTAATATTTGTGACCATGTGCAGTGTATTGATTTGAACGTCTGTACCCTCAGCAGGTGTAGAAGTAAACGTTGACATGCCGTCGTGTTTAAGATGTGAAGTCATTAGTGAAGAAGAAGAGTTGCTTTCTTCTTCTGTGGTGTGTGTTGAAGGTTGCAGGTGGAGCGAGAGAGAGTCTTGGTATACTGGGATTATCCTCCTCAAAACGCCGTGAAAATGGCAGTAATAAGTGATAAATTGCCTCCTCTCCTGTCCGTAGATGTTGTGTTTGTGTAGACAGTGGGTTCAGTAATCTGCATGTTTAGTTTATGAGCTCTATCTGCTGCCCTTTGTGCTGACGTATTCTCACCACAACGCCGTGTCATTGCTCAATTTCACGCAGACCTGCAGTTAATTGTTGCTGTTTCATGGACATCAGTGTGTTTTCACCGACGGCGGACACACAGAACTGTTTCCTTCCACTGTTACACTCAATTATATATGGGCACGTTTGGTATTTATAAAGTTCAACCTGATCCAGTCTGAGGAGGATCACCAGGTGTGTAGTTCACTGACTCACAGATCAATCAGGAATCAGAGCTTCAGGTTGTTGTGATGCTAATCAATGTAAACACTCACAGTGTGATGTTTTATTAAGGGAGGGATGCTGATGTCAGTATCTGCGGTGTTAATATGGAGCTCGTGTAGGCAGCTTGTTGGAGGTCAGTTAATGTGAGTTGAGTTGTGAATGGTTTCAGTCTGTCTGGAACAAAAGCCGCTCTCATTTGTTTCCTCCCTCGGCGGAGCTTCAGTCTTCCTCATTCACATCCTCACCCTTAATGAACTTCCTCGCATGTTCTCAGCCCGGTATCGTAGCAACACGTTTTATCACCGGCCGGTCACCTGGGCCTCGGCTTTGTGCGGTCGGTACAAGAATAGAAGTAACAGGAACAGCTAGACCTTCACAATAAAAGCATATATAGATAGAGTTTTTATTTGAAGGTAACGTATGACGCGTATTAGGGCCTTTGTAGGTAAAAAGAAATACGGAGTCGGGGAGAGGGGGTAATATTCAGAGAAAAAAGATTTGTTCTCGTAAATTTACCACTTTAATTTCAGAGAATATTCAGGTTTTTTCTCATTAATTTACCACTTTAATTTCAGATAATATTTTATTTTTTTCTCATTAATTTACCACTTTAATTTCAGAGAATATTCAAGTTTTTTCTCATTAATTTACCACTTTATTCTCGGAGAATATCCGTTTTATTTCTCGTATATTTACCACTTTAATCTCAGAGAATATCTCACTTTTTTCTCATTAATTTACCACTTTAATCACTTTAAAGTTTCCAAGTATTTTTTCATAAATTTACAACCTTAATCTCAAAGAATATTGAAGTTTTTTTCTTGTAAATTTACCACTTAAATCTCAGATATTGTCTTAGTTTTTTTCTCATAAATGTACCGCTTTAATCTCGGAGAATATCTGAGTTTTTTCCCCATAAATTTACCACTTTAATCTCAGAGAATATCTTATTTTTTTCTCGTTAATTTATGACTTTAATCTCTGAAAGATTGTCTCAGAATATTACCCCCCTCCCTCTGCTCCGTAGTTAGTATTTTTTTTAACCTACTCCATGGTAGTGATATGTTTAGAAAAGTGAATCTGTTTTCTGTTGTTCACAGATCCAGTGAGACCAAAGTGCGTCGTTGTGTTTCTGTTTGTTGTCACTCAGGTCGCTGGCGTTCATACGCTTCATATTCAGTCCGTTTCTTTCTTCTTCCTCCCACTCGTACGTCCACGTCTCAGCCGTCCAGCTGACTGACACCATGAATAACGTCTCTCTGATGAGAACGATGAGATTCCTCGACACGAGAGCGACTCGTGTGTGCGAGTGCTTTCATGCATAACGGATGACCGTTCAGCTTTGACTCACCGCTCATCTGTCAATCAGCTCACAATAGTGGACCGAGCTCTGCTTTTTATTCTAGAAACCACAGAAAACATGATGTTGGTGTTGTTAAACTCTTCAACTTTCATTTCCAATTCAATCCAGAGGAAATGTGTTCATCTAAACGCTGTTATACCTGAATACATTTAGAAATAAAACACTGGGACGCCCCTCCTCACCTGTCCTGCTGCTCACCTGTAAATCAGCCCTGCAGACACTCCATGAACTCACCTTGAACGCTGTAATTTAATGGACGATTTCACAGATTAGAATCAGGTCCTTCTTTCATGTAGAGGGCGTTAGGAGAGGCGGCCATGTTGACTTCTTCCTTGATAAGGTTTTCCGGCTCGTCTCCGTGCTGAGAAGCGGCGGGGCCGAGGCTTTGGTCAGCAGCGTGCACCGTCAGCAGCCCCGGGACCCCGACCCCCCCCACCCCCACAGAAAAAGGCCCATGTTATCATCAAACGCTGAGCTGCAACATCTCAACCCGCTTTATGGCAGATTATTTTGACAGTTACCATGACGGCAGCATCTGAAATGTCTTCATGAGAGATTTCAACAAGGAGATGACCTTAAAACTTTTTACCTTAAAGCTGCTGACTGAAATACTTGTATATAAAAACACAAAAGACATGCTTTATGAGGGTATAAAAGTACTTATTTGTCATAAAACCATCACTATAAACCAGGCCGGTTGGTAAACATGTCATGTACAAACATCATGTACTTTGATCTGATGCTGGTGCTACAGATCTCAGGGAATAAATATATATATATATATATATATATATATTTTTTTTTTAATAAATTTACCACTTTAATCTCAGAGAATATTTTTTATTTCTTTTCATAAATTTACCACTTTAATCTCAGAGAATATGTTTTTTTTCATAAATTTACCACTTTAATCTCAGAGAATATATATATATATTTTTTCCATAAATTTACCACTTAAATCTCAGAGAATATTTTTTGTTTTTTTTCATAAATTTACCACTTTAATCGCAGAGAATATTTTTTATTTTTTTCATAAAATTACCAATTTAATATCAGAGAATATTTTTTTTATTTTTTTCATAAATTTACCACTTTAATCTCAGGGAATATATATATATATATATATATATATATTTTTTTTTTTCTCATAAATTTAAGACTTTAATCTCAGAGAATATATAAAAAAAATCTCTTAAATGTTCCACTTTAATTTTAAATTTCTACAATTTTCTATAGATATCGCGATAACACAGTTATTGTGAATTATTTTGGCCACGGTAATCATGCAGTGATATCGTGGAAGCCCTAATTCAAAACTATTTAAGTAAAATTACAAAGGTATCCGCATTAAAATATATTTGTACTTCATGCAGATTATTGTATCGTAATTATTGAGGCATTAATGTCGCAGCTGGTAAAAGTAAAGCTCACCATTTACTAGTTTATTTATATTTTATATTAATAATCTGAATCTGCAAAGTGAATAACAACAAAATATATTTAGTGGAGTAAAAAGTATATTTGCCTCAAAAATGTGGTAGAGTGATAAAGTATAAAGTAACATAAAAAGGAAATACTCAAGTAAGGTTCTTAGTTATTTGTACTTTATTTAAGTACAGTATTTAAATGTGATTTCCAGCCCAGGAAATCAAATCAAAGCTTTTGTTTTTTTGTGTTTTATCATTAGAGATTAAAAAACATTCAGCGAGCAGCTTCTCATATTAAGACGACACTGACCGTAGATTTATGCTTTTATCATATTTAATTTGCTTTAAATCTGTAGGTAATTTACTTAAAGGTCCCATATTGTAAAAAGTGAGATTGTCATGTCTGTTATAGTATAAAGCAGGTTTAAGTGCTTTATAAATACTGGGAAAGTATTGAAATGTTCAATATACGGAGAAATACCCACAGCCCGTATGCAGTAATTGTGCGGTTGAAACATGCCGTTCCATTTGTGATATCACAAATATACACTATTTAGACCATTACACGGTTTTAAACGTAAACATTCTAAATGTGTCCCAGTTTATTTCCGGTCGCAGTGGATGTAAATGACATCAGCTGACAGGAAGTAAACATGGACCTAAACTGTTGCCTAGCAACTCAATTCCATTGAAATGCGCTAATACGGAGCATTTCAGACAGAGGGTAAATTAAGGCATATTCAGGCAGACAGTATGAGGAAAATAAATGTTTTTTTTAACATTACAGCATGTAAACATGTTCTAGTAGAAACACAAAATCCAAGTATGAACCTGAAAATGAGCTGATATGGGACCTTTAACGGTGTAAATAAGTGTTTTATTGGCATAGTGCTGGTGACTGTTTCAACCAAAGATCATTTCATGGCGTAAAAAAAGCACCAGCATCCCTCTACTTTGTGTTTTTTCTAGTTCAACGAGGTCAAAGGGAGTAAAAAAAGGGATCGATAAATAAAATGAAAGCATTACTGGAGTTTGTGTAACTTCTCATAATACTAGCAGGTGGAAAAGTGGATGTTAAAAAGTTAGTGTTTTTCTGTAGTCGCCTGCTTGTTTCCATCTCGGCTCTGTTTATAAGCGTTAAATATTGAGTTCTCTGAGATTTTGCTGTATTGTTTCTGTGGTTTTCAACAGCTCTCAGGTTGTTTTAAGGTTACATTTAGATGTAAATCTTTTACTGGATTATCAGAAATGTGATTCATGATCACATTTGTGTTTGATGCTGGTTTTGTGGTGTATTTTTTATTGTCTATCTAGTGTTGTTTATCGATAACTTGTTGTCTGGATACTCTGGGAAGAGATTAAATATAGAGGTTCAATAAATAAATAGAAATAAATTCCTTTGCTCTGCTCTGTAAGCCACAGAAGAAATGGACTAACGCTGGTTGTGTTTTTCTGTTCCCTGCAGTGAAAAGTGCTGATAGTGTGTTTCTATCAGTTTCATAATGCTGTTATTGTTGTTGAGGAGTCAACAGCTGAATCTGGTTCAGGCCTGCAGACGTCTCCTTCTCCTCTATGAACGGGGCTCCTCTCTAATCTTTTATTTATCTCTGAACTAAGCAGGTCGTCCTGATTAAACATTGAGACGGAGGGCTGCAGTTAGACGACACTTTACAGGGAGGGAAAAGAGGGTCTCTGTTCTGGCTGCCGCGGCGCCGCCTCCCAACACAGCCGCCTCCCGTCAGCGCCGGATTAGTCGATTAGTGATCACCGCTGACCCACAATCCCTCTCAGCTCCTGAGTGAATCTCCTTAAACTGAAAACGATCCGTCACTGTTTGACGCTGAGCGGAACTTTAAGAGGAAACAAACAATTAGGAGCAGTAGAAGACGGGCGCTATAATTAACCCGGTGCTTATTAATACCGCCGCCGCCACCGCGGGCCCGTCGTCAGCCAGCGTGGGCTCCGTCTCCGGAGCTGCGGAATCAGACGCTCCCTCAGCACGCTGACCCCTGATTGGCTCAGATGGCTCCGTTAAATGGGTAATTATGGCGAGGGGCCGGGGGTGCCGCTCCATGAATAATGTTAAATGACTGATCGCTGCAAATTATTAATTGTTTTACTGGATCTGCTGAACTAACTCTCAGAGTATCAATTACCACGTTGTTCCAATCAACAACACAACGTCCTACTGTAGTACTGAGTCAACATTAACATACTTACTGTATTAATATTATATTAATACTCTGTTTTCTCCTCTCTAATCTCCAAAACTATCTCAAGATCGAGCTTCTTGTCTTGTTTTTAAGACGATGAAGGCGATAAAAAGGCTCCAACGTCTACCATTTATCATCCTATTGTTTGTTTGTCTTTTTTAAGTCACTTTAGCCACAGATAGGTGTGCAGACAGCGAGTAGAAACCTCTGCTGTACTCTGCTCCTCTGCCTGCCTTCACTCACACACCGCGCTCGTTCTCACTCGCTCAGCTCGCTCTCACTCGCTCAGCTCGCTCCACTCTCACGTGCATGCGCGCACACTCCACACTACAGAAGAGTTAGTGTAGCTCTGAGAATATCTAGTGAATGTTCAGTGGACGTTTGTGCAGAAATAACTGCTGCAGCTCCTCCAGACCAACAGAGGTTTCCCGTGTCTTGTGAAGTGACGGGGCTCCGCAAAGAGAAACTTTATCGTCTCCGACCAAAGCTCTGGTGTCTCCCCTGTTCCCTCCGGCCGCGGTCGGGAGGCTGAAGCAGGAAAAGCCAACACTAGGATCAGCATTGATTCATGGAGAGACCTTCGTCTGGTCAGCTAACATTACTGCCAAGCAGCTGAAATATAGAGTGATATTGTGCTTTTAGCTGACGTGTATCGCCTCACTGTTTTGAGCGATGCACGCTGACTTTCGTTGACTTAACGGCCACAGGTGTCGCTGTCAACAAGCAATTTCTGATTCTTACAAACAGTCCCTTTAAACCCTGAAGTTTTTATGGATCTATGTTGGTAGTTAAAACCATCCAGACTGTGTGAAACAAACACAGGAGCTACTACAGTAAGGTGTCCTTGAGTGCTTTGAAAGGTGCCTATAAATAAAATGCATTATTATTAAAATGCATTACTAACAAAAAGCTGAACATGTCGACGCCTGTTGTTGGACTGTTTTTGATTGTAAGTCCCTTACGATGTGTGTGTGTATTACTAGGGCTGTCAAAGTTAACGCGTTAACGCAAATTATCCCAACTTGGGATTTTTAGATTGTAGTAGGTTCACTTTTAAAGCTAGAGTGAAGATACTGCTGTCATATGAAACTAGAGACCTAAAGAATACATCAGTACCAACCATGTCATACTTGAGCTTGTCATGAAGGAGGTTAAATAACACTCCGAAGTTACACTAAATTTTGGTGAGGAAAAACTTTCATGTCCATTTTCAAAGGGGTCCCTTGACGCCTGACCTCCAGATCAGTGAATGTAAATGGGTTCTATGGGTACCCACGAGTCTCCCCTTTACAGACATGACCACTTTATGATAATCACATGCAGTTTGGGGCAAGTCATAGTCAAGTCAGCACACTGACACACTGACAGCTGTTGTTGCCTGTTGGGCTGCAGTTTGACATGTTCTGATTTGAGCATATGTTTTATGCTAAATGCAGTACCTGTGAGGGTTTCTGGACAATATCTGTCATTGTTTAGTGTTGTTAATTGATTTACAATAATAAATATATACATACATTTGCATAAAGCAGCATATTTGTCCACTCCCATGTTGATAAGAGGATTAAATACTTGACAAATCTCCCTTTAAGGTCCATTTGGAACAGATAAAAAGTGTGTGATTAATTTGTGATAAATTGTGATTAACTATTTGAATCGATTGACAACAGTAATATTTTTACTCAAATTTATTTTTGTCTCTTCATGGCAGAAGTTTGTCTTTTCTAACTCTCCATCTCATCATTTTGACTAAGAGAATACTAATTTTGACTATATCAAGTTCGACATGTTGATTTTGGCTTAAAGCTAATACCTTATTTAGTATCTCATAATTTTGAGTTTAAAGTTAAAATATTTACTTATCAGCTCATAATTCTGACTTGAAAAGATCTAATTCTGACTTAGTGTCTCATCATTTTGACTCACAATAAGTATTTTATTCATCCTGTTCCCAAACCTTCCATCTGTTTTTGTATTTTCTTGGTGGACGTTTGTAACGGAAGTTCCTTCCAGGTTTACATTCCTCAATTTAACGGTTAATTTCAGAAGGAGCCTCCTTCATCGTCTGGTTTCTAAATAAAACAGGATTTCTGTAAACACAAGGAAACCAGCATGTAAACAGCTGGATTTATCTGTTTCCTGTTTTTACTCTTTTATACTTTAAAGGCCCCACATCGTGCTCATTTTCAGTTTCATACTCAAATTTAATGTTTCTACTAGAACATGTTTACATTCTGTAATGTTAAAAAAACAACTTATTTTCCTCATACTGTCTGCCTGAATATACCTGTATTTACCCTCTGTCTGAAACGCTCCGTTTTAACTAATTTCAACGGAATTGCGTTGCTAGGCACTTCCTGTCGGCTAACTCTTACATACACTGCAACAGGAAATAAACTGGGACACATTTAGAATGTTTATGTGTAAAACCGTGTAATGGTCTAAATATTGTATATTTGTGACATCACAAATGGACAGAAATCCTAACGGCTTGTGTATTTCTCCGTATATTGAGCGTTTTGATAGTTTAACAGTATTTATATAGCACTTAAACCTGCTTTATAATATAAATGACCTGAAAATCTCACTTTTTATAATATGGGACCTTTAAGTTTTGTTAATGCTCCTTGCTCTCAGACACTTTGCTGAGTATACACCAGTATAATAATAATAATAACGCCAGCGCCGGATGTTTCCACATGTAGAGGAGTATATGTAGTATTTGTAGTATATGTAGTATTTTTAGTAATTGTAATATTTGTAGTGTTTGTAGTATTTGTAGTATTAGTAGTATTAGTAGTATTAGTAGTATTTGTAGTATTTGTAGTGTTTGTAGTATTAGTAGTATTTGTAGTATTTGTAGTATTTGTAGTATTTGTAGTATTTGTAGTGTTTGTAGTGTTTGTAGTATTAGTAGTATTAGTAGTATTTGTAGTATTTGTAGTATTTGTAGTGTTTGTAGTATTAGTAGTATTAGTAGTATTTGTAGTATTTGTAGTGTTTGTAGTATTAGTGCTGGCAGCTCTTTGTCTTTATGAAAAGAAGGAATGTTATTGTGTTTCTCCAGCAGCTGGTTCCTTCTCAGCCTCGGCTGTCCAGACCTCAGTCACTCATTCACCAACCTCTGATTACCTTTCTGCTGCTGCTGCCTCCATATATATTTATTTATATTTATATATATATATGTGTGTGTGTGTGGGAGAGAAAGCGGTGCGTTCGTCGGGGCTTTTTTAAGGAACAAACAAAGGACTCAGTCATCCAGATAAACAGACTTCAGCAGAAAGAGGTCAATTATAGAGCAGCACTAACAAAGAGCAGAAACCTCTCTGAGTGTTGGTCTGATTAGTCTTTGTTCTGGAAACCAGTCTGTAGACCTGCTCTCCTGCCGTCTCCAGACCTGACTGGACGTTTTTACTCTCTACACGCTGATAAAAACAGGATGTGGTGTCCTGACGGAGACGTTTCAAAACTTAAAACCAGTGTATGTAAATGAGGACAGTGTGTGGGAGTGGCCTCCTCTTCTTACCCAGCGTTCATTTACATACTCCTTCTAGGCCGCCGTCCCACAATGCCCTGCTGTTTTATGCATTATTGAGTCCGGCATCCTTAAAGAGGCCCCGCCATAAAAGGAAGTAGGACTCAACACGGTGACTTCAAAGACCTCTTTGAAAAATTGATCAGGTGGTTGTTGTAGCGTACGTAGATCTCAGGCGGAGGACTTCTCATCACGTTAACTACACAAAATCTACTTATTTATGATCATGAAAGAGAGGATTCCTCTTTTAAAAGGTCACTTCTTTCTTGTTTCAAACCTTAAATGTTTTCTAAGTGATGGTAAAGTTTCCTTCATTGAACCCAGTGTTTTTTACAGTGTGGAAATAAAAACAAATGAAACCAGAGAAAAAGGATCCAAACTGGACTCAGGAGGATATATTAGTGTTATTAGATGAATCAAAACAAAAGAAAACAGATGCTGGAAAGTAAAAATAGGACATAAATGTTTTGTCCAATCTGAGGCAGCGAATAGAAGAAGACTTGGTGGATTTATTTTTGATCCTTTATTCTTATGTATCTACCTATATAAAGTACTTTTCCATGTGGTCAGGGGACCGTTGGTCATGGATCTTTAGCGGGCTAAAGTACATTTTTGGTGGCTCGAATGTAAACGTCTGTCAAAACAATACAGAAAAGGCAATTAAGCGCAACTTAAAGGTCCCATATAATCGGATTAATCAGTCAGCCAGTTGACCGAAAACTAATCTGCAACAACTTTAATGACTCCTTTTAGTATTTCAACCTTCATTTCCTTTCATATCTTCAACTTCAGTGAAGAGATCTACTGTTGCACATCTATTCTGATAAATGATTCATTGTTTTGATCGTGTTTTCTTAAAGCAAAAAATTTCCTAAATTCTCTTTCCAGCTTCTCAGAGGATCAAAATATTTTTTTTTTGAACTTTGACCAGTAAGTGATTACATTTGGATTCAGTAAATATTTCTGCTCATTTTCTTCTATTGTAGTAAACTGAATATTTTCTGAGTAATGAAAACACTCGTTCCAAATCACAACCTGTCTTGTCTTTAGTCCTGATCGTTAGCTGTGTTTAGAGGTGCTACAGTTTGACCACATCCCAACTGTTGTTCCTCCGCTACTTCAATTGTGTGTGTCAATAAAACCTTAGTTCAGTAGATTCTTAAGTCTTTTTCTTCTTTAGTGAATTACTAAGGCAAATATAGTCTTCTTTAAAGTAACTACTACTAAGAGCAACTTCCCCAAATCCCTTAAAATATTCAAACAGACCTGTTGTCTTGTATGTTGGTAGAGTAGGGGGTGATCTCACTGATATTTAACAGATATTTTATGTCTTTTAAGCAGCTTTAAAGCTGAAGTATTCGAGATTGGAGCAAATATGAGTTTAAAAAAAAGTTATTTTTATAAAACGGTCGCTATATCGTGACAGCACATGAAACAGGTAACCTGAAAAAAAGTCATGTTCTTCCGTGTCCTCCGGTGCTCCTAACGGCATCTGCAAGATTTCACAGACTGGAGGAAAACTAACAGTGAGAGCTGATATGAGTTCTGCTGTCCATCTGCTGTCTATGAGAGCCGGCTGTCAATCACTCGTGAACTCCGATCAAGCGGTCAAACTAGGCAGCGCTGATCAAATATGAATCAATATTATTTTACGTTAATGCCTATTTCTCTCCTCAAATGTTTTCAGAATCATCTTGTAGTGCACGGTTTAAATGAGAAAGTTTGTGACGCCACCGCCATTGTGAAATCTGGTTGAAGGAATGCCAAGTTCCAGTCACATGACCACATGGAGCACAGCCAATAGGAACGCTCTCTCAATGAAATGACCTGTGATTGGTCAAAGTCTCCCGTCACGGGCTAGATGTTCTAAAGCCTGAAAACAGAGCCATGAGGAGGAGCAGAAGTCGAGTTATCTCTCAGAATACTTGAATTACAATATGCTGAAAGGTTAATATGGGATTTTTGCCCAATGATGCCAAAAATATACTGCCTACTGAAGCTTTAAATGTCTTTTTTTTCTGGAAAAAGTAAAAGAACTGTCGCTGCAGGAACATTATAGACTAAAACCAATCACTCCCGTCACTCCCATCAGTCCCATCACTCCCATCAACCCCATCAGTCCATTGTTGTGGTCTGAGTGACGGCCAACGCCGGCGGCCGCGGTGCGTCTGGTTCTTTGAGTCTGCGACGCCTCCGTCTCCCCTGTGGAAGGTCACGGAGGTCGACATCACATTACATCACCCCCGGATGATAATAAAGAGCACTAAACGTCATGCGCTGCTTCGCCAATAAATAACGTCGAGGCTTCGACCTGGGGGTGATGATGATCACGGCGTGGGAGGTCAGAGGAGGAAGACTTCTCTTAGAAGGAAAGAGGGACTTTATCCACTGATTAATACTGATTCATGTATTTATTATGTGAAAAACACCAGATTTTATTCAGATTTCCTCAAATCTGAGTTATAAAACAATTTAAAGGTCATATAAAGGTCAAACCAACCAGGCATGACACTAAAAGGAAATTTTACTTTCTATAATATTCTAATATTTTGTAGAATTCCTATTTTTTCTGTCAGTCACAATAACTTTTAAATTATATATATAAATAAAAATGTAATTTATAACGTATACAAAAATAAAGATAAAATAAAATATAAAAAAATAAAAACAAATGTTTATTGTATTTTCCATGTTTTATTTATTTATTGACTTTTCTTGTTTTTGCTTTTTTATCCTTAATATTTTCTCTATTTTTATTCCTGTTATTTGCTGTATTTCTTTATTTTTTATCTAATTTACTATAATTTTTACTTTTTCACTATGAAATATATAACCATTGTAGGAATGATATAAGGATGAACAACATCATATGTAAGCAAATGTAAATTATTTTTATTATTAATATTATTATTATTTTAACTCCTGCACTCCTGCAATAAAGTATAAAAAAATAAAATAAAATAACTAAAAAATTTAAATATTTATTTTTCATATTTTTATCATATTTTCTAATTTACTATCATTTTTATTTTTTCATTTATTATTATTATTATTATTATTATTAATATTTTAACTTCTGCAATAAACTATAAAAAAATAGAATAACTCAAACTAGATTGAACTGGAAATGTTTTGGGTTTTTTCTTGAAAAATCACAAACGATTAATAATCAGAACAGTTTTCTTCTAAGTTTCTGTCAAACAGAGTTTTTTAGCTCAACGTGTGAAACAATTGAAAGCTCCAGATAACGCCAGTAAAACCAGAGCAGAGCAAGTTTTTCCTAAGAAGTGCAGCATCACCTCCACCCCGTCCCTGTCCTAGTTTGGATCCGGTCCCGGGTCCAGAGACTCAGTAGATGGAGGGATATATCGGCGGTGTCGTGGGGACGGCGGCGGTGTTAAGCCGTGATGAGCTGTCAGGTCGACGCCTCTGTGCGTCTAATCCTGCCATCCCTCTCAAATCTCATCTCATCCACAGATCTGCAGCGTGGCTCCAGGCAGCGCTGCTTTAATACTGATAATGCCTTCCTAGTTTGTGGGGAATATAATCTTTGGAAATCCCCTTAATCAAAGCAGCGGTGACACAAACATCGGCTGGAAAACGGCCGAGTAAAGACTTAATATTCTGCACAGAGTCGGTTCACGTATGACGGTGTAGGCTACAGTTTATTTCTACTGAGAAAGTGAAAGTCTTTATGGACTTGCTGTGAACACATCGAGGTATCTGTGAGCATCAGCATGATTAAGATGCTTCAATTAACATCCTAATATTATATTTACACATCAGTTTGGATGGAGTTAATAAAGCTATCTGCTCCTCCTGAACTGTCTGGGAATCATTAGCGTAGCCTAAAGCTCATTTAAATATAGAATAAATCTTCTGAACTAATGTAAACATAGTTGTGATTCTACAGCTGTAATAAAAGAACATTTTATATACTTATTATGTTATTGTCGCCAAAAATCTTGAGAATTATTGTAAATTTGTATGTTATTTCACAGCAGAACATTTAGTTATCTGAGCCCGAACATCCTAGTTAATTCTCAACCTTGAAACTCAAGGTCCACTTACTGCCTTTATCTGACTCTTTCAGTCGTATCACACGTAGAGCTAAAACAGTTACTCAATTTGACAGAAACTGTTTTGATAATTAATTATTTGAGTTATTTTATTTTTGTAAACTTTATTGCAGGAGTTATAATAATAATAATAATAATAATAATAATAATAATAATAATAATAATAATAATAATAATAATTTATATTTGAAAAAAAGTAGACAAAAAATTATAGTAAATTAGAAAGAAAACAAAACAAAAAAAGAAAATAACAGGAATAAAAACAAAGAAAAGATTAATGATAAATAAGCAAAACAAAATAAATCCAAAAAAGTAAATAAAATAAGATAAAATATGAAAAATAAACATATATATATATATTTTTTTACTTTCTGATATTTTATTTATTTATTTCTTAGTTAAGTTATGTGCTCCGGCTGGTGGGCAGTGCTTGCTCCTCATTTCCTCATTGTACTCATTTCTATAATATTCTAATATTTTTTAGTTCACGAGTGATTGACAGCCAGCTCTCATAGACGGCAGCTGGACAGCAGACCTCAGATCAGCTCTTACTGCTTGTTTTTTCTAATTTACTATAATTTTTACTTTTTCACTATAAAATATATAAACATTGTAGGAATGATATAAGGATGAACAACATCATATGTAAGCAAATGTAAATTATTATTATTATTGTTATTATTGTTATTATTGTTATTATTATTATTATTATTATTATTATTATTATTAATAATAATAATAATAATAATAATAATAATAATAATAATAATATTATTATTTTAACTCCTGCAATAAAATATAACAAATAAAATAAAATAAAATAATAATATAATAAATAATAAAATTAAAAATATTATTTTTATTTTTCATATTTCTATTTTATATATTAAAAAGATAAAAAATAAAATATAAAAAATAAAAAATATTTATTTTAATTTTTCATATTTTATTTATTTATTTACTTTTCTTGTTTTTTAGTTTTGCTTTTTTATCCTCAATCTTTTCTTTGTTTTTATTCCTTTTATTTTCTTTACTTTTTTCTAATTTACTATTTCTATTTATAATTATTATTATAATTATTATTATTATTATTATTATTATTATTATTATTATTATTATTATTATTATTATTTTAACTCCTGGAGGACACAGAGGCACATGTTTTTTTCAGGTTACCTGTTTCATGTACTACTGTCACGATATAGTGACCGTTTTATAAAAAATAACTTCTTTTTTATCCTATTTGTTCCAATCTCGCCTAGTTCAGCTCTAACTGCCATGTTGGAACGGTGTTTTGCCCTCCAGGCTCTCTCAGTTACGTGACTGAAAACTATGAACAGTGGGAGGATAAAATGAACCTGAAACCACTTTTAAAGCTGCTTATTTTACATGTTCAGGATAATAAAACACATTAATCACGTCGTGTTTCCTTGTAGCTGAGATATAATCCGACGCTCTGAACCCGTCGTCTCCTCTATAGGTGTGTATAGCGACGGAGGAACTAGTTCATTTGATGCATTGAGATAATGAAAAGACATCCTCCTCCTCCCTGTTAGCTCATTACAGCTCAGCTCTCCGTTCAGACATTAAGTGAAGAAGTGAAAGCTCAGAGACGGAGAGATGTGAGTCTGTGAGTCACTCACCTAAAAATATCACCCATAATCCTCCTGTTCTCTGTTCTGACCCTGTGAGTCAGAGCTGCAGCTGGAGGCCGCTGCCGTTCAGGGAGGACGACCAGGTGATGTACCCAGAGAGGAGGAGGTTGGTCTGGGGGAGAGATCAGAGCTCACTGGGGCAGGTTACTGGTCATACTGGTCATACTGGACACCTGGAAGAGACTCAGTATCTGCTGGGATACTTCACAGGCCTTCCTGAAGCCCTGGAATATATATAAATATGTATATTTTATCTTTTACCCACAAGATATTAGACCCCTCTGTTGAGTTATCTATATTTTGATCTCACAGGCACATTATCATAACCTGTACACACGAGATATAAATCTAATATGTTGCTCTCATAAGTTAATAACTGAACAAGATAATAACTTGAACTCGTGCACTCGAGATCATAAAGTGCTCAAACTGGATATTAATCTAGTTATTACCTTCTGCAGATTTTAATTTGTGCAAACGAGATGAAGCTCAAATATCTTGCGTTCATGTGCAAAAAATATTTGAGCTCTATCTTGTGCACAAAATTATCTAGCATGAACAAAATTTTCTTTTTTACTCATTATATTTTGATATATATCTTGCAGGTACATTGTCATAACCTGTGTGGACAGTATATAAATCTAATATCGTGCACTCAGGTTATTATATGTGAATCTAGGGATGTCAGGAGAGCCGATACTTCGGTACCAAGTCGATGCCAAAGTTCTGAAACCGTAACTCTCTCACTAATAGCACACAGATCTGGATAGTCAGCTTGTTTAGGTTGCATTCGTGATGTTTTGTGGTTAATGTCTGTGCTGTTGCACGCCGCTGTTCTTCCGTTGCCAAACTGCTTGCGCACACTTTCGTACGTCGTCATCGTTTGCAACCTGTAAACTGGATCTATTGAGGCTCAACACCCTTCATTGATCATTTATTCATATGTTTGGCCTCAAACAAAAAAGAAAGATAACTCCAGGTGAAGTGAAATCCAGATTTGTTTTAGTTTATTTTCACTTATTTTAACCAGCTGGTGTCTGACGGGGAAGGATTCACCTGCTGCAGAGAGGAGGAGGATGATGATGATGATGATGATGATGATGATGATGACGGTCAGGTGATAGCGTCTGCAGAAATAATAGTGGAAATGATCTGATTTTTCCTCTCTGTTATATTCTCTGTGAAGAGGACCAAACAGGAGTCGTTGCTGTGTGTTAGTGGAGTGTGTATGGGATGTTGAATGACTGTTATAAACAGCAGCAGCAGCAGCAGCAGCAGCTCAGTGTGTCTGGTGTCTTATCGGTGGCGAGCAGCAGCAGCAGCAGCAGCAGCAGCAGCAGCAGTATCTCTGTAGCTGCATGTCGACGGTGATTTGTTGAGCCTCTCGTCTCTCTGCTGCAGCCAGAAGATGGCATGGTTCGTATGCAGTCTCCTCTCAGCCTGCCTCTCTATTAATAGACCTCCATGCTTTAAATGAGCAGGAGTGAGTCTGTAAATAAACTGTGTACGAGGCCGGGCCTCGCCTCGCCTCGCCTCGCTAAACAAACCCAGAGCAACGTGACGGTTTCTAGTGATGATGGAGATCCAGCCTGAACAGGGCTTTCCTCTCCTGTCCTCTACCAGGAGGATGTTTCTGACTGATGTTTTTTTGGCTGCAGGGCGCCGCCGTAGACCGTTTTTATCAGTACGCCGGCGTCAGGTCAGCAGCAACGCCACGCTGTGACAGGATGAAGAGCTGAATTAAAAAGCAGCAGAGCAGAGAGAGAGGAAGAATAATATGTTTGCTTCATCACGTCTCTCCTAAAATGTGCCGTGCCAAGTTGCCTGGTAACTAACGTGACTTAAGAATCATAATTCAACAAAAGCAGCCAGAGAGAGTCTTTGAATCTCCATAATCAAGGCCTCCAAAATTGTCCTTGAATGCAGCATCGTGCAGCGTTTGACTCACAGGTTCTGTGTTGCCTTCAGGGTCACAGTCAGTCAGGGTTGATGTTAGAGGACTTTGTGAAGTTTGTTTTGATGAGAATTTGTTGATTATGTTCCCAAAAAGTGCTTGAATGGAGTTACATGCTGCTGTGTTTCATTTAGGTTGATATAAATTAGTTTTTTGCAGATTTTCAGACACATTGACTCATAAAACACTTCACAGAATCATATTATAACAAAATAAGATCTCTTTTGAGGCCTCAAAGCATCCTTAAATGCATCGTCTGAGTCATTAATTCAGTGTTATTTTGTTTTCACATCCATCTACATGTTGAAATCAAACTGTATGACAGGAGTAGTTGATGACAGACTCACAATATAATAAAAGCAGAGTGAATATGTATTATTTATCTATATTCAAGGCCTCAAAATGCCCTTGAACACAGCATTAGGACCTTGAAATCAGTGCTAAAGTGAAAGCTACTTCGATCCTGTGCGATGAAGGTAATATTCACACATTTAAGTCTGAATATAACTTGTTTATCATTCAGTGTGAAGCATATTTCTAACGTCTAATAGCCATCTAAACGTAGAACGTACATGGGAGACACCGGAGTTTTGGTCGGAGACGATAACGTTACTCGTTGTGGAGCAAGACACAGGAAACCTCTGTTGGTCTGGAGGAGCTGCAGCAGTTATTTCTGCACAAACGTCTACTGTACATTCACTAGATATTCTCAGAGCTACGTAGTCTTCTGTAGTGTGTAGTGTGCGCGCATGCACGTGAGAGTGGAGCGAAAGAGCGAGAACGAGCGCGGTGTGTGAGTGAAGGCAGGCAGAGGAGCAGAGACTCCGGTCCTGGAGACCAAAGCTACGGTCTCCCCCGCGTCCTCCGACCGCGGCCAACACTGTTTAACAGACGAGCTTCACTAGATACAACCAAGAGGTTTTGGTGCTTCACTGTAGTTTGTGTTGGAGTCTGAGTCTGAACAGCGTAGCCACAGGCGAGCGCGCATGAGACACCGACCCACAATGACGTATACATTTAATAAGTTACAAATAGTCCCTTTAAGGCTTTTCATTATCGATTAATTGTTTGGTATAAAAAGATAATAGTCCGTTCCAGTTTCTCAAAGTCCAAGGTGTCTTTAAATGTCAAAAAGATATTCAGTTTAATATGTTTTAAAACAGAAAAGAAGGAAATCTCCATCATTTTTGCGTGAAAAATGACTTTAACGATTAGTCGATTATGGAAGTAGTTGTGATTATTTTTCTGTTGATCAACTAACCGATTAGTCGACTAATTGTTGAACTAAAGTTTTCAATCAGAGGTGGTTCACCTTGAAAAGTCTTGATCTGTCTAACGGTGAATAAACCTGCACTGCTGGAGCTGTTGAAGAAGAGGAAAACTCTTTTTAACCTTTGAGACAGGTTTAGTGAGACGGGAGCAGCTAATGTTGATGAATGTGAACACTTGATGAAGTTTGTATTTGGTTAAACGGCTGCTTAGGGGTAACCTTGAGATGAAGGGGGGGCTCGCTGTCCGCTCCGTTTAAGAATGAAACATAAGATTTATTCATGTCTGACCAGGATTTATCATCTAAACAGTTCATCAGAACCAGCTAAATAAAACCTGAATCATTCGTGTTTGTCGGGGTTAAATTTAGCCGTGTGCAGGGTGGGCCGTCCTTGCGCTGCCAGTCAGCCGCTAACAAAGAGCGCCGCATAATAAATGGCACTTTAATTTGTTTTTCCTCGACAAGGTCGCCGTGAGTGATGGGTGAAAGGCGGCGGCGGGATATAGTGCTGGAGAGAAGAGGGGGGGAACGCGAGGATAAAAGCCTCAATTTAACATGTTCCTAGTGGCTAAAAACTGCAAAAACTACAAGGTAGTTCTGCATGGAGAGGCCACTTCTCCGATTATGTCTGACTGCATGTGAATGCATCATAACAGGAGGAAGGGGGGGGGTTGAGGGAAAGGTGTAAGACAAGAAGAACCTGCTTGTGAGATGCTTTGTTGTCTCCATGGCAACAGGCAGATAAGGCTTATGGGTGCTGTAGTAATGAGAGCAATCTGACACGCCAGACTTCAGCTAAAAAACGCAGGATTTAGCAGAAATGTAGTTTCCTGTAGTTTTTAAGAGTTGGGAGCCAGTATGGGTCACATGATTGTGGGAATCATGGTCAAAAACTATAGAAGCAAAGAGACGAAACTCCTGTGTTTTTTTTTACAACAGCCGCTGCCGCCATTTTGGACTGAAAACGCTTATTACATCTATAATATAACATTTCAGTAGAATCTGACAATAAAATAGAAATAATTTAGTTTTACTTTTGTACGGCTCTTTGTAGGAGGACGTTTTACTGGCGTCTGGTAGTCGCTTTCAGTCCAAAATGGCGGAAGCGTAGCTCTGCTGCTGCGTGCTGATGTTGACATGGAACGAACAATTGACTTTCACTTCTTAGCGATATAAGTTCTTTGTCACGGTGTCTTAATACACTATATCTCCATAAGGTTTTGTTTCGTAAGTTACATTTTTTATTGACGTTTGTCACGTGACCAATGTCACATTACTTGTTGACGTTTGTGATGTGTTTTCTGTAGTTGTTTCCGTACATATTTTACTTAGTTTAAATACTTATTTTAAGCCCAACCATGACGTTTTCCCTTACCCTAAGTGATTTTCTTGCCTGAACCTGACTGCAAACCTAATTTTATTTATTTATATATACAGTAAACTATTCTTCATTTTGTTGCTTTTGTCGATGCATTACAAAATCCTAAAAAAAAAACACATGAAGAAGAGAGCAGGCGGCCATGTTTTCAAGGTGTTTTTTAAGTAAAGAACAGCTCTTATCTGCTCCAGAGGTCACTTCCTGATAAGCACTTTATTAGGTTGTTTTTTTCTCACCGTTTGGCCCCGAGACCGTCTGACTCAGTATATCTGTGAGACTGATTTAACCTGCGACCAGACGGCGGTGATGCGTCCTCGCTGCCCTCTGACATACATTGTGTTTACACGTATCCTGTCAGGGACGCCAGCTGCTTTGTTAGCACGCGTATGGAAATCTAAACGAGCTGCTGCTGCAGAAGAAGTAGAAGAAGAAGAAGAAGAAGAATCGCTGCACTCTGCACAATGAGTTTCATTTTAAAGGCTGACGTTTCAGCTACCTCTGTAAATGTATTCAAATTAATTTCCCATTATTTCCTCGCTTATCGGAGGCCGCAGAGACGTAAACAAAGATGCGGACAAATGCTGAAAAGCAATTAAAAATAAATGGGGTTTGGACAGAAGTGCCCCAGAGAAAGAGATAAAGGCAGGAACAGTATGGAGGCCGCTCGCTGCTGCTGCACTTTATTTGTTTATTTTGGTCACAACGGTTGTCGCTGCTGCTGCTGCTGCTGTGCAGTTTTTGGGCGCCGTCCTGGGGCGCCATCACACTAAACGGCTAAATTAACCCAATTATTTGGAGCGAGCTGAAGTGGCGCTGCTGCCTGCGGGCGCAGTGTTCTTTCTGTATATCCATACAGTGTCTCCACAGCTACCAGTGTGAGTTCACTGTTATTCAGCGGTCAGCTGAATCTGGAGGAGGAGGAGGACTGATTACTGTGCGGCTTCGCTTAATGAAAAATAATGACTCGCTCGCCACAGAGTTTTTCTATTTAGCGTTAAAACTACCTGAGCTTCCTGTCAAAGAAAACCCTCGGCACAGTTTGTTCTGCCCTTCAGAGGAAGAGGCAACAATAGGGGCTTTAAATCACAGCTCGTTTCCGTAGCAACACGCCAAATATAACAAGGCTTCTGCTGGCGTAAAAATAAAGACAGAGGGATGCAGACGCTGACAGAAGCAGGCCTCTCTCTGATGCTATTCAGATGAATGCTAACGCCTGCGGCTCTGACGCTTCTACCATCACGTTCTATTACCCAAACTAACGTGATGCTTACTTTATTCTCCCGCCTTTTATCAGCTCGGTAAACGTCGACCTCTGCTGGGGTTCACAGCCCAGAGCTGTGTGGACGTTTAATGCTCCACAAAAAGACTGATTTACTATCACACTTCCTTAACTTAAGAGACAGAAACAGCCAAAGTCAAAGCAGCTTTTAGTCCAAACACACTGCAGCCTACATTTCCCATAATGCAATGTGATAGCATCTCTTAGTTAGACCCTCCCTGCCTCGTAAACACTCCAAAATTGTGAATGAAATTAAGTGGGAGAATTTATAGGGAGGATCATTTTCTCCAAAATCAACAAGACCCAGTAGAAATTGAACAGAGTTATATTATAACTATTATGAATTATTAACACTAAATAACTAGAGAACAAGCTGCAGAGGAGGTGGGTTTGTCATATTAATCTTTTTAATGTATAAATAAATGTGAGTCATTGTGACAGGGTGAGGGAATAGAAGAAGAAGAGTCACATGTAGACATTTCATTTACTTTATGTGATGGTTAAGAAGTATTCTAATGAGATAGAACTCCTTAACGTGTACTAGGGCTGTCAAAATTTGCCAAAAAATGATATTTAAACATTTGTTCTAAAAGAAAAGCACGTTGGTTTGAATCATTCAAATATGTATTTTTGCACATTATGTCCATGACATTGTGTCCTAACTTGCCGCGAGCGATGCAGCACAGTTGCAGTCGGAGTCTGGAGGTCTGATAGATGAGATATATACACTATAGAGAGCAGTATAATGAACATATAACATTTTTATATATATTTGGAATCTACAAAAGACCTGAAAGCACAAAGCAACTAAAGAGATTATCAAACACTGAAATAAAAAAAGAAAATTATGCTTAAAAATCCGCTTTCCTCTCTGAGTGAGTAGTAACGGTGTCTTTATTTAACTGAGACTCTCTGAGTGAGTAGTAACGGTGTCTTTCTTTAACTGAGACTCTCTGAGTGAGTAGTGTCTTTATGTAACTGAGACTCTCTGAGTGAGTCGTAACGGTGTCTTTATGTAACTGAGACTCTCTGAGTGAGTAGTGTCTTTATGTAACTGAGACTCTCTGAGTGAGTAGTAACAGTGTCTTTATTTAGCTTAGACTCTCTGAGTGAGTAGTAACGGTGTCTTTATGTAACTGAGACTCTGAGTGAGTAGTGTCTTTATGTAACTGAGACTCTCTGAGTGAGTAGTAACGGTGTCTTTATGTAACTGAGACTCTCTGAGTGAGTAGTAACAGTGTCTTTATTTAGCTTAGACTCTCTGAGTGAGTAGTAACGGTGTCTTTCTTCAACTGAGACTCTCTGAGTGAGTAGTAACAGTGTCTTTATTTAGCTTAGACTCTCTGAGTGAGTAGTAACAGTGTCTTTATTTAGCTTAGACTCTCTGAGTGAGTAGTAACAGTGTCTTTATTTAGCTTAGACTCTCTGAGTGAGTAGTAACGGTGTCTTTCTTCAACTGAGACTCTCTGAGTGAGTAGTAACGGTGTCTTTATTTAGCTGAGACTCTCTGAGTGAGTAGTAACGGTGTCTTTATTTAACTGAGACTCTCTGAGTGAGTAGTAACGGTGTCTTTATTTAACTGAGATGACAGCGTCCTGGTCAACGCTGATGTTCGGTTCATCCTGTAATAGATTCTGTGTCCGACGTCCTCTCACATGTGCAGCAGCAGCAGCAGCAGCAGCAGCAGCAGACACAAAAGACAATTTCATTTACCTGCGTCTAATGAAAAGGCACTTTGCTGTGTGATAGCATGGAGACGGAGTGAGGACGCTCACAAACCGATGACGGTGAGGGTCGTCTAACCGAGAGGCCGCGGCACGTCTGCAGCTGCACAAACTCAATCATTTTCTCCACGGTGACCCGTTAGAGACCAGCCAGCAGCACGCCCTCGCTATATTAGCCTCAACGCTATAGACGGGGGAAGTCAGTCTTAGCAGAAAACTAACTGGAAGATATTTTAAAATCCCTCCTTCTCTTTATAAACTGCTGCTGAGGTGGACAGCCTCTTTCTAGCTTTAAATATGTAATAAGATGTTTGTTCAGACACTTCCTGTCTCTGAAGAGCTGCCATGTAAAGTAAAAGGTAATAAAAGCCCAACACGTGGCACGTTGTTTTGTTGTTTGTCCAGTAAGATGCAGGAAAAGTTCATCACGGTCCTAAACCAAGCCAGTGCTTTATCGTTGCATCATCTTTGTTAGGACTTTAAATAGAGACCGGCTGGAAATAATAACATGAACATGTTTCCCTTCGTCATGCCTGAACAGAGGTCCTCTGATTGTTGATATGTTTTTTAAGATGGTCAGATGGTGTGCAGACGTTGTTAGATTTCTTTAGTCTATTAGTTGTTTATTTATGCTTTTTTCATGCTGAATGACTTATTTCTAAGAAACTTATGAGCTCATCTCTGGTAAACACCAGATTTAAAGGGGACATATCATGCTCATCTTCAGGTTCATACTTGTATTTTGGGTTTCTACTAGAACATGTTTACATGCTTTAATGTTCAAAGAACACATTATTTTTCTCATACTTTCTGCCTGAATATACCTGTATTCACCCTCTGTCTGATACATCCCGTTTTAGCGCATTTCAACGGAATAGCAACGGAATTGCGTTGCTAGGAAACAGCTTGGATCCATGTTTACATCCTGTCAGCTGATATCGTTCACATACACTGCAACAGGAAATAAACTGGGACACAGTTAGTATGTTTACGTTCAAAACTGTGAAATGGTCTAAATATTGTAGATTTGTGACATCACAAATGGACAGAAATCCTGACGGCTTGTTTCAAACGCACAGCTTCTGAATACGGGCTGTGTGTATTTCCCCATGGATTGAGTGTTTTGATACTTTCACAGTATTTATATATATATTTATATATCACTTAAACCTGCTTTATAATATAAAAGACATGAAAATCTCACGTTTTACAATGTGGGACCTTTAAAGTGGTGCTTTTGTGTGATTCTTTGTGGGGAAACTTTAAAGTTTTACAGATTTGTTGATTAAATCAACTAATTTGTCGACAAAATTGCACGAGTTAGTCGACTAATGCCGACCTCACACCAAACGACATTTCAGTGATTTCACCGTCGTAGACATATTTTCCAATGTCGGAATAAAATCAGGAGAGTTCTTCTAGAGTTGTGGAGAGTTGTGACTAAAAACTCTGCGACTTGAGATGTGAGAGGGAGTCAGACTTCAGTCTTTTCAAAGTCTCCCAGTGTATGGTAGACTTAAGAATTTCTTTGGTCGAGGACAGTCCTACTGTAAAGTATTAGTAAGTTATTTATGAACCATGATGAATAAATAAAGCCTTTAGTTTCATCTTGTGTTTCCTCTGTATTATAAACTGGTACCAGAACCTGAAGCAGCAGCTGCTGTTGGAGAATCCTGTTTGGTGAAAAACCACTGCTGGAGAGAAAGAAATGCTTTTTGTCTAGAAAGTGACAGAACAGCTGGTAAACGGAGCTTCCCAGAGCTTCTTTTAATTAACATGTAGAAACAGTATCTGCAGGCGTCCTCAGTTGATGCTCCAGCAGTCGTTCTCACTGCAGCTAAGTGGCTGTTCCTCCTGCTGGAACTGTGAATATGTGAGAACCACCTCTAATTGAACGCCGGCATGTCGAAGCATGTTTCAGCCTGGCGCTGCCGTCAGCTGCTTTCACACCGGGGACCGGTCCTCCTCACACCTCCTCCTGCCCTGGCCTCACCTCCAGCTCTCTGTGATTGGCTTCTCCAGCCACTGTCCTAAATTCAGGACGTAAACAAACATAAAACTGGTGACGACCTGGCAACAATATTTCTCTTCTGCGGCCAAAACAATAAACATTTTTAGAAGAGAAATACGTCCCCATGTCTTTTCCCAGCCCTTTGGTATATCCTAAATATCTGCCTCAGATGATCCACTGACATTTCTTTGGAACTCTTTCCTCTAGCCCCAGTATTGCTCTTTCCTCTAGCGCCAGCATTTTTTCTTTCCTCTAGCGCCAGCATTCGGCCAAAATGTCCACTTGACCAACATTTTTTATCGATGATGAAATATTTCAATACTGATTTTCTGGATTTCTATAAAAATTTATGGGCCCCAGAGGATTAATCTTTGAGTCTCTAGTGACCTCTTTTCTTTTCCTCTACCACCACCATTGGGACACAATTTCTACTTGTACATGAGAAAAAAAAACTAATGGTCAGATTGCTATGAATTTTACTCAGAACATTAATATTCCCCAGAGGATGAATCCTTTTTGGGGTTTCTATGCGACCGCTTGGACCTCTCCTATAGCGCCACCACCAGGGCAACACTTCCACTTAACCAACATTTTGGTCTGTGATGAGATATTACAAATATTCATCGCTGTACTTCCATGAAATCTGCTGCGGATATTCATGATCCCCAGAGAATGGATCTTAATGATTTGCTTGTCCTCTTGCACCACAACTAAGCTAACAATCTACTTTTTCTACTACAGAAAAAAAATATAAAACAAAAAAGTCAGATTGACATAAGTTTAACTGAACACATTCATGATCCCCAGAGGATGGATTTTAATGATTTACTTTTCCTCTTGCTCCACAATTAAGCTAAAAACAAATACTTCTACTATATTTCCACACTAAAAAAAATAGAAATCTAAAGGTCAGATTGCCATAAATGTAGCTGAACACATTCATGATCCCTAGAGGATGAATCCTTTATATTTTGGATACTATTAACTTTCCTCAAGATGATCAACATTACACACAAGATATCATAATCTCTAAAGAAGTTGATTGTGGTGGAATTATCTGAGTACATTCGATCTCATGGGAGGATAAACCTCGTCATTCGTGACTTTTTAAACATTTATTTCAAGGTGACCTCACTTCCTGTGTCATCATATCTGAAGTTATTATTTCTGTATTCAGCCATGATGGATTTTAATTGAATTATCTTTGACCTTTTGACCGTGACCTTCAAACGTGATCACCTTGAGAAGTTCCTCTCCTCTTCTGGCAGCTGCCTCCTGTTGATTAACTCACCAAAGACACATTTCCCAGACATTTGGCGGGTGTTAAATTTAGGATCGGACGGGAGAGTTGTTGGGAGGATGGCGGCGGAGGCAGCTGGGCAGGTGGCCGCCGTTTCCCACGAGGCTCCACGCTCGCAGCTTTGAGAGATGAAGCCCGTCAGAGTTAGCCAAACAGCGCTAATGCTCTCCCCAGAAAGCCTCCCCGTCCAAATGCTAACAAGAAAGCAAAAGCCGGCTGTGTTTGTGTGCTTTTTGAACAGATGCTCTGGCTGTAAATATGGAGGGGGGTGGGGGGGCGCCATTTGTTTTCATTTTGTTGCATTCAGGGGAAGGCGGAGGATTATAGTGAGAGAGGAAACATCATTCAGTCCTTTTTCTGCTGATTTTTAATTCGTGCTCTGCAAAACAAATATTTGTCCTTCCTTCCTGAAACACAAACAAGCAGTGTGACGGAGTTTAATAGAGAAATTGTGCTTAAAATGACCTCCAAGTTTTTGTGATCTCCATCTGCTGAAGCATAAACTAAAGGCAGCATGAATCACCTTGGCTTCATCCAATCAGCAGCTCCCTGTGTAGTCTTCTATAGCATTGTTGTGCACTTTTAAATATATTTTCAATCGTTGTGGAACGCCCAAACCCAAGATATTTCTTGCATTTTTTAATTTGTTGTTCATGTCCAATGTGAAACTAAGTGTCACATTTTTTGTTTTGTTTTGTTTCAATTTACGTTAACCACGTGTTTAATAATTATTTAAAACTGCAACTGGGAGATAATTGAGGATGCAGTTTAGTTGTATGGGAACATCATTTTTTTAGGAGACATGGTTGATAACTTTCCTTGTCAGTAAATGCAGCTCTCAGGTGTCAGTCATTTCAGAGATTGGAAAATACATTCAAAATATTTATTTAAAATTGGTTTAATTGACAGTTCCATGAAAAATAAGTAAGTCATAACTTCATAAGCAAGTTTCAAAACCGTAGAAGAATTTGGCAGTCGTTTGTCTATAGTTTTTAATTATTTCTTTTTAAATTGGAAACTGGTGTTTCTGTTATTTTGAGATGTAGTTGTTGTCGTCGTTGTTGTCATTGTCTTCTTTGTCGTCGTCGTTGTTTTTGTCTTTGTCGTTGTCATCTTGTTGTCTTCGTCTTTGTCATAATCTTTCTTGTCGTTGTCGTCTTGTTGTTGTCATCGTCTTTGTTTTCGTCTTTGTCGTTGTCGTCTTGTCGTTGTCCTCGTCTTTGTTATCTTGTCGTTGTCATCGTCTTTGTCATCGTCTTTGTCGTCGTTGTCATCGCCGTTGAAGTTGTTGTTGTTGATGTCGTCATCGTCGTCGTCGTCGTCGATGTTGTCATTGTCGTGTTTGTCGTCGTTGTCGTCATTGTCGTAGTCGTCTTTGTTGTTGTCGTCTTTGTTGTCATCGTTGTTGTCTCCTAAAGATCGATTACGTTAATGTGTTAAAGAAATTAGTGGCGTTAACTTTGACAGCCCTAATGCAGATGGATTTAAATTGCTGAATTGTGAAGCATAAACTCGTCTCTCTACAGTAAACACTACTTCCTCCAGTTGTCCAGTATGAATGTAGTTCCCAGGAAACTAAAACGTTTAAAGTTGTGTATTTTAAAAGAAGAAACGGTTTAAATCAAGTGAGGGCGGCCATGTTTTAACCACCTGCCTGGATGACAGACTGTAAAGCTCTACTGCTCCTAGCAGCCTGAAGCCATTCTCCCCCCCCCATCCCTCTGCTGTAGTAGAGGTCATCTCCAGTTATTTCTCCTCCTCTGCTGATGAGGACTGAAACGTAGAAACTGAACGGTGTGAAACCAGCCAGACGGAGGCAGAGCTGATAGTGAATGAGTCCACATAGTGAAACGTTAGTGATGAAACCAGCCTGATAGTGAATGAGTCCACATAGTGAAACGTTGGTGATGAAACCAGCCTGATAGTGAATGAGTCCACATAGTGAAACGTTGGTGATGAAACCAGCCTGATAGTGAATGAGTCCACATAGTGAAACGTTGGTGATGAAACCAGCCTGCAGCAGCAGCAGACAGAGGCAGCTCTGATAGTGAATGAGTAGTGAAACGTCAGTGTGGTAAAACGGTGCAGTAATCTCTCTGTGACGCGACGCCGCCTGGCTTCCCAGCGCCACTGATTTGGAAACTATCAGCACTCTGCTTATAAATTTCCCCAGTGGTAAAAGTAATGCATAGCGAATGAATCCTGCTCTATTTATCTATGTGACTGTCCTCTCTCTCTCTCTGCTGCTGCTGCTGCTGAAGGGAAATAAAGAAATAAAGAAATAAAGAAATAAAGAAATGAAGAAATAAAGAAATAAAGAAGTAAAGCTGCTCCCAGACGTGTCGACATGAATCCATTAGATCACAGATGACAAATAGACGCAGATCTATGAGTCCAGATGTGATGGTGTTTCTGCCTCCAGAGGTTTGACTGATGTTTGTTAGTGTTTGGTAAAGTGCAGGTGAGGAGGAGGAGGAGGAGGAGGAATAGGAGGACTCACTGCAGCATGAAGTGGATCAGACAGAAAAGTTTGTGGTGTTCAGATGAAAACCATCTGCTGAGAAAAACCAGAACAGACGTCAGATACTACGTTTTATTGATCACCCTCTGAGTCCTCTAATAATGTTGACTGATAATATTAATGTGTGTTTTATTTTCTGTCTCTTTCTCAGAACCAGACGTTGTGCAAAGGCCTCAATGAACTTCAGAATGGACAGGTGAGGAGATGTTTCTGTTTACACCACGCTGCCATGGTTACACTTTATTTACAGTATTCAACAGCTACTACTACTACTACTACTACTGCTGCTGCTACTACTACTACTACTACTACTACTACTACTACTGCTGCTGCTACTACTACTACTGCTGCTGCTACTACTACTACTACTACTACTACTACTGCTACTGCTACTACTACTACTACTACTACTACTGCTACTACTGCTACTACTACTACTACTACTACTGCTACTACTGCTACTGCTACTACTACTACTGCTACTACTACTACTACTACTGCTACTACTACTACTACTACTGCTACTGCTACTGCTACTACTACTGCTACTGCTACTACTACTACTACTATAGGAACATAGAGCTGGATGTACCAGAGAGGGTACATCCAGGGGTTGTTGTGTTTTAGTTTGTCTTTCTGTCGTTGGTCCCTTTCAACACGTCTGCTTCTCTGGAGCTTTTATTTTGAAAATCATTCTTCCTGCTTAATATATCTGCCTCGTTACACGCAGCCTGTGTTGAATGATCACATTCAGCGGTGAAAGAAGTATTCAGAAAAGTACACAAGTATTCTTCATGCTTCTCCTCTTCCTCTCTCACTCTCTCCTCATCTTCCTCCTAATCCTCCTCTTCCTTCTCCGCTTCCTCATTCTCACTCCTCCTCTTCCTCCATCTTCCTCTTCTTCCTTCTCCGCTTCCTCCTTCTTCCTCCTCCTCCCCCTCCTTCTTCCTCTTCTTCCCTCTCCGCTTCCTCGTTCTTCCTCTTCCTCTTCCTCTTCCTCTTCCTCTTCCTCTTCCTTCTTCTTCTTCTTCTTTTTCTTCTTCTTCTTCTTCTTCTTCTTCTTCTTCTTCTTCTTCTTCTTCCTCTTCCACTTCCTCTTCGTCTTCCTCTTCCCCCATGTATTGTAGTAAAGTGTCTTCCTGTATCAGGCCTCAGTTCATGTCCCAGTCTCTTTTCTTAAAGAGACAGTACGTTCCTCCTCTTCCTCCATGTATTGTAGTAAGTCTCCCTTCTTAAAGAGACAGTGAGCTCCTCTTCCTCCTCTTCCTCCATCTATTGTAGTAAGTCTCTCTTCTTAAAGAGACAGTGAACTCCTCTTCCTCCTCTTTCTCCTCTTCCTCCATGTATTGTAGTAAGTCTCTTTTCTTAAAGTGACAGTGATCTCCTCTTCCTCCTCTTCCCTGTATTGCAGTAGGTCCCTCTTCTTAAAGGGACAGTACGCGTTGGTGCGTGCAGTAAAGTGCTGAGGAATGTAGTAAAGTGTTTCTCTGGCTGCAGACAGTAGATTCATTATCCGTCAGTTTAATTTCAGCGCTTCGATTCATTACGGAGAGGAAGTCGATTCCTCCTCGTCCTCCTCCTCCTCTCTCTGCCGGCGCTCTCACACATATATTTCCTCTCGCCGGCGAGCAGAGCGCGCATAAAGAAAACCTAATTAAAATGAACTTTGCGCTCTGTGATGGGTGGATAATTGTAGCGAGGCACCGGCGTGTGTAATTGAGGCTGAATTTGTTTTACAGGTTTACCTTGTAAATGGGTAGATTTGCATTTTTTCCCCCTCAGCTGGTTTGTGGCAGGACTCCTCTCAGTTTGAGCGGCGTCCAATCGTTTTCAGCGCGGCGGCGTGGCGGCCGCGTTGTAAAGTGTTTCATCAGCTTCTTCCTGTTGCTGTTAACCAGACGAGCTCATTAAAACGGCTTCTTGAGAGTCTGACAACTCGTTTCAACCAGAAGTTATGAGAAGAAGAACCCCCCGGAGGTGTTGACAGACTGATAACACAACAGATAAAGGTCTTCCTCCAGCCAAGTGATGAAGAGGATGCTGTGCAACACCTTCCTCTGTTAACGTCCCCTAAGGTGTAATTAGACAGAGATCAATGTGGACATCATAATAAGACACAGAGTGAAGCTGCTCAGTGGTCCGCTGGAGACGTTTACGCTGTTTAACAACGAGGAAGACGGCTGTCTTCATCACCTAAAAACTGTCCTTCATCCTGGCTGTTGTGTTGACTTGAGGGACAATCCCATTAAGGATAATTTAGAGGCTGTTTGAATCCTTCCAGAGGAGAGCGTTTGTGTCTCCCAGGAAAACAGTCCCTGTTCTGGGACTGTCTAACAGTAAATACGTTTTGGCGTATTTAGATTTAAGGCTGTTCTTTTCTAGGATTAATTTGCACGTCAATATATTTTTTCAAACTGCTGTTCTTCTCATGAGTGCTTTCACACAAAACACTAATATTACGCGGTGAAAAAGCGACGTTCTGAGCGAGGTCAAGTTTTCTGAGCATTCGCATAATCGCGAATAAAGGCATCAACCAGTCAAGATGTGCAGAACGGGGTTGAGTTTCACCTGAAGCGACAACATGGAGACACGTAGTCCAAACCAAGATGGCAAACCTTATTACTCCTTTTCCTTCCATTCTAAACTTTCACAATAAAAGCCCTAGAGTCTAGACTTATAACATTCGCGGACAAGTATTTCGCATTTTCGTGTAGTTTATTTGTCACACGCCCCCGGTGTGTAAAGGCCTTTATAAAGAATTAATAACTATATGATGGACAAAAGGGACTTTTTATTAGGACAAACTCCTTTTTTAGGCATCTACATTCAACATCCACAAATATTAAAACAAAAACACTTCTTTGGAGTACTGAGTTTAGCTGCTAGAAAAACAATTACAAGGAAATGGTACATTTCTGCCACATATACATCCTTATAGACAGGAGTAGCGGCAGAAAGCTAAGCAGTGTACTGCTGTGGACGCCACGTTATCAGATCAGAAAGTCTCACAATAACACAAACTAACTAATCGATGGATGCAGCGGTAGACCAGCAACTCCCCTGTTCTGAGAGGGAAAATTACTGGTTTTGTCTGGTGCGATATAACGGCTTCAGTTCCCTGTTAGAAAGGGCCGTCTGATGGCGAGGTAAAATGGTGAAAATATTCTAAATACAACGTACATTTAAACTGATTTTTTTAGGTGTCTAAAATCCATTTTTCTGCAGTGACATAGTGAGGCTCATTGATGTGTTTTAATGAAGAAAAACGTGAGATATCAGAAGACTTTTAATCTTAAAACATCTAAGAATTAACATCTGGGAGTTGTTGAAATCTTCTGATGCCCGTGGCCTTCAAGAAGTAGCAGGAAACCCAAACTTTTAGTAAACAAACCCCCCTGAATCACTCCAGTTTTCTGTCCTCCTCCGTTAACGATCTTTTAATGGGTTGGACCTGTCCTCCATGCTAAGTGTCCTCCCAGTCGTCTCCACATGGAGGACTCAGTCTTTATGATGCTGCAGATCCACCATGTCTCTGACTAAATCACCACCTGCTATGAGCAGATTAAATATTGACTTCTCGTATTGACCTGTGGATCTAATTTGAAGTGATTGCGGATGAGCAATAATGGTGCAGAAAAAGAGTCTGGGGGGGGGGCGAGCTGTCGGTCACTTGTTAAGGGCGCCGTAATGGAGCGAATTATTGAGTCGGTGACTCTGGGACTAGTTTATGCATAAGTCAGTGTCACTTTAGAGAGAACTCACCTGTACGTATTGATCTGGTCAGAGAGGCTGGGCTGTGGTGGAGGAACAGGAAGTGATTCATGCTGCAGGAGTTGATGCTTCACGACCAGCTGAGATGATGGCGTGTAGAGAGGGGAAATAAAAATATCCTCTGACGGCGAGTCTTGCTGCGATGCAGAACCTCCTCGTACCGGAGAGGAAAACTCATCTGAGACGCAGCGCCGCAGAGCCGGAAGCATTTAGCGTAGCTTAGCACCAAGACTGGAAGCAGAGGGGAACTGCTAGCCTGAAAAAATCCACAACTGTCTTATTTACATCAACGCTGTAGACAAGTTCTTAGAAATACTTCATGTTTGATAAGAAGTGTTTTCTTGCCTGGCTCGGTTAGAAAAAACGACCAACTATAGGGATGCACCGATACCACTTTTTTTCAGACCGAGTACAAGTACTTACATTTTGGTACTCGCCGATACCGAGTACCGATACGAGTACTTCTCTGTGTCAAAAGACCCTCGTTAACAGCCAGCTGGAGGGTGTGAGCGATACACGGCAGGCTGGGGAGTCCCGCATACGAGGCGGTGCGCCGGGCCGGCTCTAGGTCGGCTTAGAAAGGCTCGGGGTGAATGTGCTTCCCGGGGCCGTGGACAAAGTGTCCCCGGGTCATGCCCCCAGGGCGGGGCTCGGCCCACGTAAAAGGAGCCAGGTTTCAGCGGCGATGTCTGCAACCCACCCGACCCGTCTTGAAACACGGACCAAGGAGTGTAACGCACGCGCGAGTCAGAGGGTGCAAACAAAACCCCCGTGGCGCAACGAAAGTGAGGACCGGCGCGCGCTGGCTGAGGTGGGATCCCGGCCCCGCGGGGTCAGACGCACCACCGGCCCGTCTCGCCTGCACCGTTGGGGAGGTGGAGCGTGAGCACGTGCGATAGGACCCGAAAAATGGTGATGAGGGTTAACGTCACGCTGCCGTAAAGTGGTATCGGTGCCGTGGTATTGGAGCTGTTTTGCGAGTGCGGGTACATGAGGACAGTATCAGACCTGATACCCAATACTGGTATCGGTGCATCCCTAACCAACACGTATTCAGACTCTAAACTGAAGTAAAAGTACTAATACCACACTGTTAAAATACTCTACTACAAGTAAAAGTGCTGCTACTTCAGTAAAAATGTGCACCATATTCTCTAAGATGATCATATGTTTGTAGCGTCGCTGTCCTGTGAGGTGTTAGTACTCGTACTGCAGTAAAGGATCTAAATACTCCACCGCTGACACAAACACTCTTGTATACAGGATATAAAGAGTGCAGGTGCTTCACGGCTCGGCGGGCAGCAGGTCTCCAGGTTCATGTCGGGTCCAGGTCTCGTTTCCTGTCTGACACGGAGCTTAATTACTCACCATATGCCGAGTCTGCCTCCAACATTTGGTTAACCGCGGCCTCTCTGTTTGGACAAAACGCTTCATTTACATCCAGCGCTCTCTCTCTCTCTCTCTCTGAGCTACATTAGCTCGGCTATCTGTCCTCCCCACGTACCGGCACTGAGCGCGCTCAGTCAGGCTCCAGCGGTCAGAGGTTACTGTGAGATGTGGTTGAGTAGACGGGCTGCATAAATACATCTTTAAGAACATGGAGTCAACAGCAGCGCTGGCTTGGCTGATCCAGGTCGGGTGTCTGGAGTCTACACTGGTTTAAAAACAGAAGAAGAAGAAGAGTGACTCAGTGAAGGGTTTTAAGACTTGTTTTTCAGTCAAAGGATTGTTAAAGAATTATTTTAAGCTCAAAGTTTCTAAATTATGACTTAATTATCTTTTTATCTCAAGAGAGAGAAAAGTTTTCCTTCTGAGGTGGATTATGAGACATAACATAACAACATCTTTGTAGTTGTTTTGGTCTCTTTTAGGATGTTTTACCCCTTTTCATAGTCGCTGTGAGTCTCTTTGGAGTTGCTGTGGGTCTCTTTTTAGTCATTGTGTGTGTCTTTGTAGTTTTATGTCTCTTTGTAGATGTTGTGCATCTCTTTGTAGTCATTTTGTCTCTTTGTAGTTGTTTTATGTGTCTTTGTAGTTGTTTTATGTGTCTTTGTAGTTGTTTTGGTTTGTTTGTAGTTGTTTTATGTGTCTTTGTAGTAGTTTTGGTCTCTTTGTAGTTTGGTCTCTTTGTAGTACTGTTATGTTTCTTTGTAGTAGTTTTGGTCTCTTTGTAGTAGTTTTATGTGTCTTTGTAGTTGTTTTGGTCTCTTTGTAGTAGTTTTATGTTTCTTTCTGGTCGCTTTGAGTCTCTTCCTGGTTGCTAGATGTCTTTTTCAGTGACATATTGTAGTTGAAGGTTTGGTAGGGCCCGTTCAGTAATCCATCCAGATGCTTGTCATCAGAACTTGAGATTAGAACAAATATTTTTCACATTTATATTTTTATTACAACATCCAAAGACAATGAGTTCTTGTAACATTATCTGGAGACACCAGATATTATCTTTTATTCTTGAGCTGAAACTATCAGCTGATTGATTAATTAATTAATTAATTGGAAGAGAGAGAACTCATCTTCAACTTTGATGAGCAAAAATGAGGCCATTTGTTGTCAGGATAATGAGATAATTAAATCATAATGGTTTGATTCTTGACATGAGGTACCGTATCAGAGTGTTATCTCAGGGTCATGATGATGTCGTCAGAGTTTATCTCGTACTCGGCTTGAAACTTTAAAAACCATACAGGCCGGAGGTGAGGAGTTTGAAAGATGTGGCTGTTTACCAGGTGAGGAGGGTCTAATGAAAAGTCACTTCCAGTTGCATTATGGGGAATGTAGGAGAATAAAAGTCAGTTTATCTCCACCTCTTCCTTCCAACTTAATTGAAGTGCATTAATAAATAGATGGAGTCCTCCTTTAACTGGTGTTTCACCCTGTAATCTGATCACACCATGTGATACATTAATATGATAATGGACTTTGCGGAGCATTTAAAGCTGGAGGGTGTAGCAGGAGACATCTGGAGGAAGATAACGGCTTGTTCTTTTAGACAGATGACACACCTCTCACTGGGTCACTTGTTACCTGTCAGTTAGAGGGTCCTCTGAAGGTTCCCTCAGACCTGGTTCACTGCTGGAGCTACAGGTACTCCCCCCCCCCCCCACCTCCCTCCATGTGACATCACGTGGACTACATCATGTGGACCTCCCTGTACTACAGCGAGGCCCCTCCCCTGCTGTACTGACAAGTGTTGGGATGTTTCCTCGCTGCCTCAGGCTGTGTAGAAAGGGGGGGGGAGGGTTGGGAGGGACCAGAAAACCTTCCTTTGTCCCCTCAGAGCCCCTTCAGAGCCCCCTGGGTGACTGCAGGAAGTTCTCAGATATCTCTGAAGAGATGCAGCGTGGTTCAGCCGACAGCAGATGTTCAGTCGTCACACGCTAAATAACGCTCCAAACTTACGCTAAATGTTGTTGCCTGTTGGGCTGCAGTTTGCCATGTTATGATTTGAGCACATCTTTTATGCTAAATGCAGTACCTGTGAGGGTTTCTGGACAATATCTGTCATGGTTTTGTGTTGTTAACTGATTCATAATAATACATATATACATACATTTGCATAAAGCAGCATATTTGTCCACTCCCATGTTGATGAGAGTATTAAATACTTGACTAATCTCCCTTTAAGGTACAGTGAGAGTTAGTGTTGGAGCCCCCGGTGGCTGTGAGGTGAACTGGACATTTCACCAGTGCTCCCAGTATTCAGATGTGGAGGTTTGTTCTGTTTTTTTGTGTGCGTGGAGTGTGCGGTCGCTGCTCTTTGTGGCTGCATCTGTCTGCCTCTATTGTTTGCTGGGGTCCATCTGCTGGCCTCCAGCTCAGCCTCCCATCCTCCCCCCCTTCAGGCGACAAACACCCCCAGCCTCCTCCTCCTCCTCCTCCTCCAATTCCTCCTCTCACTGAGCCTCTCTAGGAGAGCCAGCTGGCCGCCTCCTCCTCCCCCCCCGTCCCTCCATCACTGAGCTTTAGTGTTTACAAACTTCCCAAACCTTTAACAGGAGGTTTAACTTCAACACACATGTAAGTTACCCTTTATTTCTATTTATTGACTAACTCTTTTACATGTAGACTAAGTGAACATGTTATTTAATATAATTATATATGTGCATATATAAGTAGGAGGGAGTGGAAACTTTAATAATGGTGAGAGGTGAAATAACAGATGTTCATTAACTGTCTGAAAGGTTTTCATCAACGGAAAACAAGTCTACAGCAAACAGAAACATGATCTGCAAGTATTTTGATGCTGCTTTTGGTTGTTTTATTTGACAGTAAACTTATTTTTTAGGTTTTTAACTGTTAATCAAACAAAACAAGACATCAAGTTTGACTTTAGGGAATTGTTTTGGGCATTTTTAACTGATTTATGACATGATGTTATTAAGACCAAACCATTCATAGATAAATTGAGAAAATAACTAGGGATGCACCGATCCGACTTTTTCAGTCCCGATACCGATAGTGATACCTGGGCTTTAGTTATCGGCCGATACAGAGTACCGATCCGATACAAGTGTTTTATTAATAAGCTGTATGTGTAATATATATGTGACTGGGATCATTCTCTTATGTGTACGACAACATCAGGCTGGACTTAAACATTGATTAGTACTTGTAAAACAAAATATAACAAATAAATACATAGATATAAATTCATTGAATTGTTATTTATTATTAGAATAATAAATTAGACACCAACAACTTGGTAAAAAATCTTCAAAATTAACAGAAATTGCAATTCAAGTGTAAATCTTTTTGATGTAGCAACAAATTGGTCAAAACAAAACAGGAATTAAAATTCCAGTCTATAATGTATATAAACATAGAATTGAATTTAATAGATCGGCTCCAATACCCAATCCGGTACCGGTATTGGTGTATCCCTAAAAATGATCTATTTTGATAATTTATCTAATGTACAACCAAAAATGCCAAACATTCCCTTGTTTTAGTTTCTCACTTGTGAGGATTTGCTGCTTTTCTCTATTTGATAGTGAACTAATTTTTTTAGGTCTTTAAACTGTTACTCAAACTAAACTAGACTTCATGTTGGACTTTATGGAATTGTTTTGGACATTTTAAACTGATTTATGACATTAAGACTAAACAATTCATAGATAAATTGAGAAAATAAGCTTTCTAGTTTCTAAATATTATTTAGTGTACATTTGTTGTAATATTCACAGCTGTTTCACTCATGAAACTTGATAAAGGTTGATGTTCTGGGCTATAGATACCTGACTGGGTTTGATTTAGTTTTCTGATCAATAGTTCAAGAAGTGAGTATTGATCACTGAGCTGGACCACGGTTAATATTCATAACGAGTAGAAGATCAGTATTCAGTTTGTGGTGCAGTAATGGTAAAGTTTGGTGTATTTATGGACATCTTTAAGTGACATATGAGGAGTATTTATGAAGTTTATTTTTTATTTCATTTTAAATTTCTATTTATTTTGTTAACATTTGTATTTATTAATTTATTTATTTATTCTCTATTTTTAATTATTATTTTTGTTTTATTTAATATTTTTCAATCTTTTAAATCTTTTAAAAATCTTTTTTTCATTTTCTTTTTCTTTTCTTTTTCTTTACTTTTAACTTTTGAATGAACATGTGTGAATGTCGAGGTGATTATAGTAGTTAAATGATGTGTTGAAGTCGAGTCCAGGCAGGATTTTGATGTTGTAGGTGCTTCAGGTTGTGCATTGTGTACTTTTTAGCAGTTGGAACTTTGTATTTTTGGATCTTTTCTTTTGTTTTGTGAGACAAATCTTAACCTGCACACTCACTAATCAAACACAGGTCTCAGATAGAAGTACTAGAACTAAAACATACAGTACTTCCTTCATATGAAGTAGAAGTATGAACCCAGAGTGTCTGAATCCCCGTTCAGCTGTAGTATTTTCCTCGTGATGACGTCCAGACTTTAACTTTTCATTCTTGGTTCTCTGCCGTCGCAGCAGGAAAGATGAAACCAACAGAAGCGTCACGTTTAGCTCAACAGATGTCCTTAATCCCGGCTAATCCAACATGTTAAACGCTTGTTTTCTCTGCAGCGAGCTCGGGGCGCCGACCCTTGGCGCCGAAAGCTTCCCGCGGGCCGGTTGGACTCCCTCGGACCCCCCTCTGGTCCCCGGTCTAGTTGCTCTCAGCTCCCCGCCACGCTGCCAAGTAGAGGCTGAATTAATAAAGTGTCTGTTTCCGCAGCCATATGTGAGGCTATTTATGACGGAGAGGAAGGAAGAAATATACGGCTTCTTAAACACAGTTTGGCTGCAGGATATTCCTCCTTCACAATAAAAGATGAATTTCTGTTGTAGAGTGGGGAAAAAGGCCGACTGCACCGGTATGAACCAGTGCTGCTCAGAGATGACCGTTTACGTCCTTCATCTGACAACAACAGAGCTCTGTTAGGTGATAAATCATCCCTTTAAATGACTCATTTGTCCCCTCAAATTTCAAATCATCCCCCTTAAATAACTTTTTACTCCCTCGCTTTAGTAATTCATACCCTCAAATGACTCGATTCGCTCCCTCAGATTAATAATTTGTGCCCTCGAATGACTAAATCATGGTCTGAGATGACTTCATTTACCCCCCTTTCTCCTCCTCCTCTCTGGTGCATCAGATCCAAAAACCCCTGAAGCTGAGTGTTTATCAACTGGAGTATCACCAGTTTTTACAGTCCAACCATCTGTTATCCTTTAAAGTCATGTCAGAGTTTGTGTTGAACCGACTAAAATGGAGCTCAACCTCGTATCGGTGAGGTCGTTAAAGGGACGGACGGACTGAAAGTGATAACCCCCGTGCTTTTAATGTGAAGGAATTAATTATAGTTTGAGGGCAGTAATTATTTAAAGGGCAGGTAGGTGATTTAAAGGTGTAGATTATGAAATTGAGCACAGGAATGAGTAATTAGATGGAATAATTTATGAAAAACTGAACTCTGTAGACAAAACAAAGATATATCTGGATGATGTGATCAGCTGTATTCACGCCTGATTAGTAGGGATGCACTGATTTATCGGCCGATTTCGGACTGTCGGCAAATAGGATGACATCCTCCGACGGCAGCGGCCGATGTTTGTCTGTTGTGTTTCATCGATTCTGCGCCGGCTAAATGTTGTGTTGGTTATCTGCGGTCGGTCTGACAACCAGCTGATTCAGAGAAGAATATGCTGGCTGGACACGACTCTGGCTTGACGGCGGGCACCGAGCGGTTTTTTTACAAAATAAAAGGGAAAAAAAATGTCGTCCGTGTGGGAGAATTACATCGTCTCAGAGGAAGATCAGCTACAAGGACGTTGTTATGTTCAGTGACAAGCAGTAAAACAATGACTTATAAAGATTTCTTAAAAACGCTCACTATGGTCAGCAGTCCGTCCCCCCATACCGGGATCCAGTACCAGCTGAGCAGAGTGCAGCAGGACATCGGGCCGCCGCTATCGTAGTCATGCGGCTTCGCTGTGGGTCCGTCCAGTACACGACAGCTGAGGCTGAGCTCTCCATCCGCTCCCCGGCGGCATTCTGCCGCTACTGGTCCACTAACGTTAGTTAATCCATCGTGGATGGCCTCATTCTCTCGGACAGTTAAACAAATAAAAATGCTAAAATGGGTCAAATATACGTAGGCTGCCGCCCGAGTAAAGTCTCTGTGTGAGAAACACACTTTTACATTTACATTTCATTTATGTAAATACTGAAACATTCTTCTCATTGAGTCGGTAGTTGTATAGCAGCTGAAAAGGCTTTTGAAGCAGTTATTTAAAAAAAAAAAACCTGACTATTTTTCCTGTGAAAGAAGGTTATATTAACGTTGTTTCATTGATGTGTCTGATTGAATTTGTGCTCATTCAGAGTAATGAAATGCTGAATGACTTTAAAAAAGAGGTCTTTGTTTCCCCGGCACAAAAGGGGAATAAATAACAGCAAAAATGAAACAAACAAAAACATCGATATCGGCCAAATTGTTATTTCAGACATCGGTATCGGCCCAGAATTTTGCAATCGGTGCATCACTACTGATTAGTGAGTGAATACAGTGATTTTAGAGTTTTAAATGTTTAAAATCAAGCCATGTTTTTGCTCTGTCATCTATCCGAACACGTACCTCACCAGATGTTGGCAGTAGTTCACATTTAACGTTGCTGTTTGCAACCTTTTTCTGTTGTTTTGTGGTTTAAAGACAGGAAATAGAAACTTAAACTTAGTGGAAGGTCAACATCACATCGAACTGGTAAAACCCATCATAACATTTAAAGAGATCTTTAAGTCTTGATTCCAGTTTTCTACTTATTGAGTGTTTTTTGAAGTGTTTCTGCAGGTTTTAACGCTGCAGGTCTTTTTTAGTTTTCATCTATAATGTTTGATTAACTGTAACATTGATTGAGGCCTCCGGTCTCACTGTCTGGGTGAAGTATTAATATAAATATCTGCTTTTCATGAACTATAAACAGTGCAGTTTTTAGACACTCCAGTGGGGTTTAAATGCTGTACTTTGCGTAAGAAGCAGGATCATTTTGTCTATTTTGTTCACTGAGCTGGATCATTTGACTGTTTAGTCCACCTGGTGAAGACGCTGACTTCCTCTCTAGAGGACAGCATCGTTCTGGTTCAGAGAGCCACCAGACGGAGGTCAGAGTCGGTGTGAATTGAACTCACGGACACTTTTAGTGTAGCTGCAGACGTCTGACACGGAGTCAGAACGAAGGTGTAACATCCTGTTTCAACAGTCATTAGATCATGTTGAGGCAGTGAGGAGGTCAGTTTCACCGTGTGGACGTACAGTATATATTCTACAGGACAGGATGCATCTCAGCTGTGTCCCGATTCACTTTGACATGAGTCACTTCATGCATCTGTAGTGGATCAGATCTGATGTTTACATGTGTTATCCTGATTTTAGTGTTTTATAAATAAGCTTTATTGTTAGGCTATTATTATATAATATTGAGTCCAGTGTATTAAAGGTGTCGTCAGCGTGGTCGACCTGCACACGGAGACACTAACCATCCATTTAATCAACCCCAGTACCGTCTCCCGCTGCTCTCTCCGCCATCTTTCATCCTCTTATTATATCTGAGAGTTGAGATGATCAGTGGACGCAGCAGCTCTATAATTCCTCATCAGCTCTTCCCTTAATATAGAGTTTGACCTTTCGCCGGTTTGTGTTGCCGCGGCCGGTCGCTATCCTCGGCTCTCGTCGCGTTCCTCTCCGTGATGTTCACATCGTTTCTAGTTCGGCATCAGATTAACGCTGAGCTCCGACATGTTTCTCCCATCGAGGAGAAGAGAAATGTGATTTCACAGGTGAGCTCTAAGCGTCAGCGTGATGTAACGAAACACACGACTGAATATAGACTGTGGGAAATACTTTTATAGAGATAGAGAAAAATATACAGTTAATAAGTCAAAAAGATGAGTTGCTAAATCAAGATTATAAAATAACAAGTCAGAATTCTGACTTTTTAACTCAAAATAATGAGATTTACTAAATAATTTTGAAATCTTTTAGATTTATCATGAGTACCGCATCGTACCGTATCATGTCGTATCGTATTGTACCATATCGTGTTGTGTTGAATCGTATCGTGTCATATTATAACTTGTCGTATCATAACGTGTTGTATCATAACGTGTCGTGTCACATTGTAACCTGTCGTATCGTGTCGTTTCGCATTGTTACTTGTCGTGTCGCATCGTGTCGTGTTGTAAAATAGCTTCCCCTAAACCTTTCAAATAATGGAAGAGGTTTGAACCAATTTTATTTTTTTTAAGTGAACATGGTGTTTATTACCTGTACTGGAATAGTTCACAGGGTGAATTTAGTATGATGTCAATGTGCTAGTAGTGGAAGAAGAGTTATGTTACTACTTCATAGAGGCTGATACCGTAAGTTCAGGTATCGGGATCGGGAAGGGAAAAATGGTATCGGAACATCTCGAGGCTAAACGCCAACAAATACGGACTGAAACAGAATATTTTCTTAGATAAAAACATGAAGTTTTGAAGTGATTACATCCATCTTTTTTCAATAAATTTCGACTTTTGGACTGAGACAATTACAGTCAGAGACCCTGTAAGTTAACGCTGAATGTCAACATTGAATGAAGCTTCTAAGCGTCTAACGATTAACTAACTATTAGTCTAACTATTAACTAACTATTCGGTACAGCGGTAAACAAGGGAAAATATTCCCTACTATTTATGGTCATGAAGTCAGAGTATTTTTCCATTCCTTGATTTTATTTATATTCCTCTAGTCCGTAAAGGTCCACCGATCAAAATAATCCTAACGGTTAGTCATGTGAAGTCCACTACAACAAGGAGTGAAAGGCCTTTTCCAAATATTACTAGTATTGTGTCATTCCTAATACTTCTTCTTTATTATTGGAAAAGGCCTTCCATACTATTGCATTTAATAGTACCGGCTTGTCTGACTTTTCCACATTTCTATGCAAACTTTTTAAAGGGAACACACAGTAAAATAAACACTTGCTAAATAGAGAAACTACAATAATAACTACTATAATTAATAGATCTGGTGGCATTTTACAGCTGCTTTCCATTCGTTTCTCCCTGAATTGATTTGTTATCTTTTTCAACATATTCTAATTGGTGTTTTTGTCTGGCGTCATTTAAAATTTAATTAAATTTTTTTTCTTTTTAATACCGAAATAATAGAAACACCAGTTTCCCACTGAAAAAAACAACTAAAAACAAACAACTGCCCATTTTTTCTTCAGTTTTTGAGACTTTTTGTTTATGAAGTTATGACTTACTTTTCATAAAACTGTCAATTAAACCAGTTTGAACTAAATATTTTGAATTTATTTGTAATATAATCTCTGAAATCTGATGAGGAAAGTTATCAACCATGTTTCCTACGAAAATATGTTCCCATACAACTAAACAATTTTAATTAATTTCCAATAATAAATGTATGCATACGTTTATATAAAGCAGCTTTCCAAGAGTATTAAATACCAAATTAAATCTCCCTTTAAGGTACATTTTGGACAGGTAAAAAATGTGAATAATTTGTGATTAATCGCGATTAAATATTTGAATATATTGACGGCCCTACTATAACCACAGTACTGCTTCTACAGTGCATTGATCCAGGCGTTGGCCCATAAACAAACCAAAAACAGCAGCCTGCTTCGGCATCTGTCAGACAGGAAGACCAGATTTCTCTTCAGAGTAAAAGCGTCACCTCCTCGCCTGCTAAGCCTCCTCTTCCTCGCTGTTGATGGCGAGGTGAAACCCCACCTCTCTCCCCGAGGCTGATGGGAAGTGACAGGAAGCAGGCGGCGTCTCGTTAATGAAACGAACGCCACAAACGCAAACTTTTATTAAAACGAGGGGCCGAGCTGCGAGGCTTTAACAAACCCCCCCGCCCCCCGAGACGATTCAACCTTCTTCTTCTTCTTCTTCTTCTTCTTCTTCTTCTTCTTCTTCTTCTTCTTCTTCTTCTTCTTCTTCACGTGTTTTATTTTCCATCGCAGCTCTCCTGCTGTGACTGTGATGAAGTCTCTATAGCAACATTTCAGTGTGATGCTGCAGCAGTGAAATAAAGACAGACATCCCTCTCTGGCTGAACAAACAGAGCCGGCCTGACACGCCGTTTAACTTGTAATAACAGCAGAGCCAATAGGGAGCCTGAGATTTGATCATTTATTTAGTTATTGAGAGGAGTGGCGGTGGGAACAGCAGGCAGCGTCAGCGTGTCGCTACACCCTCCATTACATTTCACTTTCTCCACAAATCAACACGCTCGGCGGCGTCGACTGAAATAGGCGGTAGAGAAAAGAAGAGGGTGTTTCTACCGTCCCATCCGACACTCACGTCTTCTATCAGCCGCTATTCAGCTCTGAAAACCCAATTAGCAAAGATTGGCGATTGAAATCTCCGCGATGATGATGATGATAGCTGGAGACTCGCAGCGGGGCTCAGCTCACAAACAGTTGTTTCTGTTTTGGCATTTCGGTCGGTGAAAATATCTTCTGGGCTCTTTGCTGAGAAGTTAATTGATGATAAACAAACCAGAGTTTGATGCCGCTGTGATTTCCTGTTTTATTCTCCCGTCCAGAACCAGAAAGAAATCAAAGAAGCCCGGCTAGAAGGCCGCTAGAAAAACAAAGTGATTAGAGTATTGATCCATTAAAGAAGCTTTGTCACTAATTCTGTTTTTGTAATTAAAGTTTCTCTCTGTGGCTCTATTTACTAACTCAGCAGAGCTTTTCTTTTCTTTTTCTTTCTCTGCAGCCAAACTACTGTTAAATCATTTGGATATAAGACGCATCATTTCTGTTTTTTTGGAAAATAATTCAGACTTTTTTTTTCCAAATCTTGACTCTTTTACAGAAAAGGCTGCAGCTAATTATCCATCATTTAATGTTTTATTTACTCATGTTCTTCATTCACTGATTAATCATTAAATCTATAACTGCCCATGACATGAGCCCAAAGTACTAAATTATTGTGTATCGTATTGTACCATATCATACCGTATCGTACCGTATCTTATCGTACTGTACCGTATCATACCGTATCGTACCGTATCTTATCGTACTGTACCGTATCATACCGTATCGTACCGTATCTTATCGTATCGTACCAGATTGTACCGCATTGTACCGCATTGTACCGCATTGTACCGCATTGTACCGCATTGTACCGTATTGTATTGTATCGTACCCTATCATACCCTATCGTATTGTACTGTATGGTACGTATCTTATCGTATCGTACCATATTGTACCTCATCGTACCGTGTCGTATCGTTAAATAGCTTCCTGTAAATTCTTCAAGTAATGGAAGAGGTTTGAACCAATTTTTAAAAAAATGAACATGGTGTTTATCACCTGTACTGGAATAGTTCACATTATGAATTTAGTATGATGTCAATGTGCTAGTAGTGGAAGAAGTATTGAGATATGTTACTACTTCGTAGAGGCTGATACCTTAAGTTCAGGTATCAGAATCGGTATCGCGAAGGAAAAAAATGGAATTGGAACATCTCAAGGCTAAATGCCGACAAATATGGACTGAAGCAGAATATTTCTTTAGATAAAAACATGAAGTTTTGAAGTGATTACATCCATCTTTTTTCAATAAATTTCGTCTTTTGGACTGAGACAATTACAGTCAGAGACCCTGTAAGTTAACGCTGAATGTCAACGTTGTGAATGAAGTTTCTAAGCATCTAACGATTAACTAACTATTAGTCTAACTATTAACTAACTATTTGGTACAGCGGTAAACAAGGGAAAATATTCCCTACTATTTACGGTCATGAAGTCAGGGTATGTGTCCATTCCTTGATTTTATTTATATTCCTTTAGTCCGTAAAGGTCCACCCAATCAAAATAATCACATCAGTTTTTCATAAAAATTAATCCAAGTTGTGAATATTGTCATGTGAAGTCCCCTACAACAAGGAGTTAAAGGCCTTTTACCAAATATATGCTGCTTGAGTTCAGTGATTGAAGCAAATAAAAGCTATTAATTGTAGTTTTACGTTTCAAATAAGATAATAAGAAAGAATGATGTCACTAATTAGCAGTTCAAAAGTGACTTTTATAGTTAAACATCTGTTAAAATATTGATTATGACTCCACTAATCAATAAATGGATTGATTGTCTCCGAGCTTCTTGTGGACATTTCCTTCTTGGTTCAATACAGCAGCTGTGTGTCACATTCCACTGAACTCTGTCTCACATGGAGAAAATGAGACTCGGGGCGTGTTTGATTTGCATTTAAATGGATTTATTGTCCGCCGTCGGCGTGACGGGGCGGCGACTCGATCACATGATCAAACCGTTGTTTTTCTGAGAGGAAATTAGAGGTCTGGATTTAATTCTGCCGCCTGAATGTGAAACTGTGGCTTCAAAGTTTCTCTTCTTGTGTTTGTTGTTCGGCTGCATGATGAACATTTTAATGGGATTGTCTGATGTTAGACACAAGCATCGGAGCCGTGATATTAATACAATCAACACTTACAATATTGATCATCTCTAGCATCGAGTGTGATTGATTATCCGTCAACATGGCATTTCTGAATTGATAGAAACAGGTGACTGTTTTAAGTGCTGAAGTAGTTTAAATTCACATTTGTGTTGTCAAACAGCAACACGTTGTCTCTGGAGCAGCTTGTCTCCACCTGCTGATGTCTAATATTTAACAAAAAGCTGATATGTGTCTGCTGCATCACTAAAACATTCATCCATTCAAACCCAATCTGAGCTCCGGAGAGTTCAGAACATGAATCTGACTTTATCAGACCCGTCTTCCTGAGCTTGTCTCTGTCTCTGGAGTCTCACATTCAACACGATCTGAGTCTCAATGAGACGATCCAGTCCTGTGTGGACCTGCACCGCCTCACAATCACATACTGGATGGATGATGGATGGATGATGGATGGATGGAGGGGTGCAGGTTTTGTCAGAACCACCTCTGGACTGTTTCCCCGCTGGGTCACCGCCACCGGTCCCTTCAGTCCCACCGCTGATAGAACAAACAGTGTGTTTCCACGCTGTGTTTGCTGGCTGAACCTCCACCTCCACATGCGGGGCGATGGAGGCCTCGGTCCCTGATGGCCCCCCTTTGCCAGACTGTGGGCGGGGGGCCAGACAGTCCTGTGTGCCCCTGATGATAAGCTGACCCACTGCCAGAGGGAGGGCAGCAGCAGAGTCCATTTACACAAATACCGCACCCTGAAAGAGCTGTTACAGGGTTCTGGTTCTCTGATATTTCCCTTTTTGTTTTTGCGAGTTTCTGTTTCTTTATGATCTTCACTCTGGCTTTAAGACTGAGCCTGCTGTAATGTAATTAAGGCAAAACTCTGTTTGTTGTTGTCATGATTTTGGGTTGACAATGACCACTATGCTTTAAATTTATAACAACATTGTTTGGATTTTATGCTATTTATTGTCTTTGAATCTGCATTAACTAGCTTTAAAACTCAGCCTAAAAATCAATCTAAATATCACGTTGCATTAATGCGTTAAAGAAATTAGTGGCGTTAAAACGGATTTGCGTTAACGCGCTACTATTGTGTTGACTTTGAAAGCCCTAATGGTTTTTTGTCCGTCACCATCTTGGTTTTTGTCCGTCTCCATCTTGGTTTTTGTCCGTCGCCATCTTGGTTTTTGTCCGTCACCATCTTGGTTTTTGTCCGTCTCCATCTTGGTTTTTGTCCGTCGCCATCTTGGTTTTTGTCCGTCTCCATCTTGGTTTTTGTCCGTTGCTATCTTGTTTTTTTGTCCTTCGCCATCTTGGTTTTTGGTTGTTGCCATCTTGGTTTTTGTCTGTCTCCATCTTGGTTTTTGGGACCGCAACCTAAAAATCATTGTGTTAATGCGTTAAAGAAACTAGTGGCGTTATAACACATTAATATTGCGTTAACAGCCCTAATCTATAACTTCACTAAGTTCTAGATATTTAAAACCTTCTGTCTTCCTTTCTTTCTTCCTTCAACTGAAACCATAAAAACCCTCAAAGCTGGCAATAAAACCTGAGATCCAAAGTTCCTTCTTGACTTTGGGAGCAGTCTTGGACAAAACAAACTCACCACAAGGTTAATTTAGTAGCTATTCTGGAGCTTTATCAGTCTTCCACAATGTGTAATGCTCATGGATGTATGAATTTCTGTGGATGACAAGCCCTTAAAATATCCCAAAATGGAGGTTTAGACATCTATAACTCCACAAGAACTCCATCTGATGGTGAAGATCCTGTGATGTGATCAAAAGCTGTAGAACTGCTACTAAATGGACCTGTTGGTGGGGTTTTGTCAGCTTGAGCTGAGAGACTTTCACCTTGAATACTTGAGTACACTTGTTCTTCTCTTTTACTGACGTACAATAGTGAGTGCAGGACCTTCCTGAGGGAGTATTTCTCTATTGTTGTACTACTATAGTGAAGGATTGGAGTTTTTCTTCTTCTCTGGGAGTAAAAAGGACAAACTGCAGCCGTCCGTCTCCTCAGCAGCTTTCAGGACTGAAGGGCCTCGTTGGTAAATGGAGTGTAAACAAAGAAAACGTCTGGCAGCTGCACTGATGGAAATCTGAACAGCTACTAATGCGTTTTTCAGCAGCCCCGTTATCTCAAAGGCACACTATCAAAACAGAGTACATAATGAGTGAGGATAATCCTGTCGGCTCGCTGGATCGGCAGTAAACAGCGCCGGGCGGACCGATGACCTTAACCGTGGCCGTCGAACGATGGCGGCGTTCGCAATTAAATCCTGCCAGATGAGTGGAAGAGCAGCGTGTTCACAGATACTCTGATAACTGCTCAACTCTAACTGGACCACAGTTTATATAGCTGAACATTTATAAACTAAAGAACAACATTTACAACCTAAAGAACAACATTTATAAACTAAAGCTGAACATTTATACACTAAAGCAGAACGTTTATACACTACAGAACAACATGTATACACTAAAGCAGAACATTTAAAGGAAGCAAACCATTCCTAAAGAAGCTTGTAAGAAGTTTGAACCAAGTTTCTACTTGGAGAAACAAAAATGTGTCCAGTTGAATAATAATAAAGAAGCACACTGATTAAAAGAATTGGCTGTAAATGTACTTAAAGATTGAAAGTAAAAGTTCTCTAAGGTTGAGGCTCGAGAATATCAGATCAATCACGTCGTTCTTTAACCTCCAGCAAGGCTTCGTATTTTATAAGTGAATCATTTGTTTTGCAGGAATCGACAAAGTAACTGCAAACTGTGAGATAAACGTGGCGTTGTACTGTGTGTTTATCTACCAGTTGTATTTATTTTTCAGTATTTAACAGTAACCAGTAGCAGTGTCTCTTCCTCGTAGCCTCTCTCCTCCTCTTGCTACAGTATCTACTGACTCTGTGCAGCTGTTGCTGAGCTCTGCCAGCTGTTGGTGCTTCAGGAGAGATGACCGCCTCTCTGGTTCCAGCTCACTTCTCTATCTGAAACACTTTGAAACGGCAGCGTTCCCAAAAGTTTCAATCAGCATCCTCCCTCAGCCAGAAAACAGCAAACAGCAGTGGTGATCAGTGTGGAGAGGAGCTGCTATCTGTGAGCATGACAGAGCAACTCCTGCTGCTCCATCACAGATATATGGAAGCTGATGAATGACAAAACTACTGAGGAAGCACAAAGGGTTGTTATCAATCTAAAAATTCAAGGATAGATTTGTAACCTCAACATGCAAGCACTTCGTCACTATCTTTAAAGCTGCTGGTTTCATTTTTGGCAGTTTGTGCATACAGACTCCAAACTAGAAACTGTACAAACGGTAAACTGACATGGATTTGACTTGGGAGGGAGGTTTATTTCAGTACGTTGTAGTAGTTACAAGCTTCACATTTGTTCTGACAATGATGTCGATTTAAGGGTCGTCACGTGTGTCAGTCGAGTAACAACGATCAGTACAACTGCGTCAAACTCGTTAACACTTCTCTTCACTTTTGTGGCCATTTTTCTGTCGCTGTTTTTCATGGCTTTAGCTAGCTATTAGGGCTGCACAATTACTCAAAATCTTATCGAAATCGCAATACTGCAATTTTCAAATCACAGGATGAGGAGGAAATAGCAATATTCCTTAAAGATAAAAATGTGTTTCATACACCATTTTAAATGAAATAAACTGACTTATGAAAACGTATTTGTTTGGTACAGTTCCCCCGAAAATAATCTCACCATAATCATTTTGATGTTTTTCAATGAAAATAAGAATAATGATCTAAAAATAATTATTCCTTTTAATATCACGAATCATATGTTGTAATATCAGTCAAAAATAATCGCAATTAAATGTTTTTTTCAAAATCATGCAACCTCACAACAACAGACTTATTTGCTGAAAAAGTCAGATGTGAGCAATGAGTTAGAGATCTTAAACCATGTAGCAACCACATAGTAACGCCCAAAAAAAACACCCTAGAAACTCAGTAGCATCTACCACCAAACACCTTACAACCACCTATTAGGGATTCAGTGACACTGTGCTCATGTATTCGTACTCGCAAAACGGCTCCGATACAACAGCACCGATACCACTTTACAGCAGCGTGAAATTAACCTCTCGTCACCATCTTTCGGGTCCTCACGCTCCACCTCCCCGATGGTGCAGGCGAGACGGGCCGGTGGTGCGCCCGACCCCGCTATGCGGGATTCCCCAGCCTGCCGTGTGTTGCTCACACCCTCCAGCTGGCTGTTGACGAGGGTCTTTTGAAACAGAGAAGTACTCGCATCGGTACTCAGTATCCAAATGTACCCAAATGTAAGTACTTGTACTCGGTCTGAAAAAAAGTGGTATCGGCGCATTACTACCACCTGTTAATGCCTTAACAATAATCCAGAACTCACCATAACAATCATTAGTTAATGCCCCAGCAATGACCTCGTAACGTCACAGCAACACTGTAATAACACCCTAGGTTTTAACAATATGTAGGCTTCTCTAGATTGTTAATAAACTTTTATTGTGGATGAATATCCCAGAGTTTTGACTGGCCAGACATGGACAGATGCATCTTTAAAGCTCTTAGTTCACAGAGATGGTGGTGATTTACTCCACTTTGATGTGCGACCAGCTCGGCGGCGGAGGATATACTGAATCAGCTCTCAAAGGAGAGTTAACGTGAGTCGCCGCAGAAAATTGGGCGCGCATCAGAAAGTCCATTTCCCCTCATCATCGCGGCGTCCAGCCGTCATTAGAGCGGCTCTGTGAGGATGAAAGGTGAGCGTGAGCGGACGCTGATGAAAGCGTCTAATTTAACTCTATACGCAGGAAATGGCTCGTTTTACCAACGTTTCCTCATCATCAGGTGGAGCTGTTCTGCTCAGGTAGAATCCTCCAGCAGTGATTGGTCTGGTGGCTTCATGCTGATTGATTTCAGACTCAGCTCTCTCCAGGGTCGCGTTGACGCCCAACAACACATAAAATCACTCCTCGGGAGTCTTTTATTTGTCAGGGAAGAAGAAGAAGCGCCTTTCAACCGATTACTCTGCTCGCTGTCGGACAAGACGAATGTGTTGAAGGATTAGAGCCACTCTGTTCGTCTCTCTGGTGTTTTCCTTGCCACCTTGCGTACATTAGAGAGGCCTCCTCGTGTCTGAAAATCCATACCTGAGGGGCTGTAATGGTGTATATGTGCAATCAAGTCCTCTCTTACAGGCTGTTGTGTGATCCTGTAGGTGACGGGGACGCTTGGCTGACGGCCCAAATGTCTTTAAAAACACAGAAGAAAATCAAAGAAAGCAGTTAAATGCTTTAATGTGTCAGTCCAGCTTTGACTTCTTTTACTAGTATTATAACCAGAGTGAGGAATCAGCAGCTGTTACTTCAGTATGTCTTACGATTATCTGACATTTTGGTAAATCCTCCTTTTAGCCGTCTTAGCCAGACGGAGATAAAGATGGATATTAGTTCAGCCTCCGTGTCCAATAAAGAGATGAATGACTACCTTCAACTCACCGTTTTGCTACAAGATAAACCCCTTAATGCTGGTTTAAACTTATTTCCAGGATCCTCAAAGACCCTTTTGGCTAAAAAATATATTCCACCAGCTACATGATACTAGGCACTTTCCCAACCGATACTGGATTTCTGAGGTCAATATCAATATTTGGGATTATTAGTCTATTAGGGTTTTTTAGAGGGGTAAAAAAAAAAACTAATTTATTCCAATTACCCTGAAAATCACCTCTGAGTTTAACCCCTTTTCAATAATGCCTTCAATTAAGGTGCTAATTCACCCTCTTGCATAACTTTTTACTTGTAAAAACGTAAAGTAGGGTTAATGGATTCAAACATATTAAGGTTTTAATGGTGTTTCTGCATGAATAAAGTTTTTTTTTAAAGGTAGAAATCCCTTAAAGGTCCCATATCGTGCTCATTTTCAGGTTCATACTTGTATTTTGTGTTTCTACAAGAACATGTTTACATGCTGTCATGTTCAAAAAAAACTTTATTTTCCTCATACTGTCTGCCTTAATATGCCTGTATTTACCCTCTGTCTGAAACGCTCCGTTTTAGTGCATTTCAATGGAACTGCAATGGAATTGCGTTGCTAGGCAACAGTTTGGATCCATGTTTATTTTCTGTCAGCTGATGTCATTCACATACACTGCAACAGGAAATAAACTGGGACATATATAAAATGTTTACATTTAAAACTGAGTAATGGTTTAAATATTGTATATTTGTGACATCACAAATGGACAGAAATCCTAACGGCTTGTTTCAAATGCACAATTTCTGAATACGGGCTGTGCGTATTTCTCCGTATATTGAGAATTTCGATACTTTCACAGTATTTATAAAGCACTTAAACCTGCTTTAGAATATAAAATACATGAAAATCTCACTTTTTACAATATGGGACCTTTAAGATTTACAGAATAGCATTGAAGTCCTCCCTGAATTGAATACAGCTCTTTTAAGGTATAAATTAATGGATGTTTTTCAAGCTACAGTAGGCTTTATGATTTTTCTTACTCCTTAAACACATAAAACACACCGTGCATCTATTAGTCCATTAGTTATTCTCTAAAAATCCCTTATTTGCATCATTATCAATAGGTAAATTAATTGTATTTCAGTAATGAGGACAGGCCTTTAGCTCCAATGCTAACCACCCGTTCAATAAACAACATAAACCACATTAATAATACAGTTGGAATTGTTTTAAGGTGGATTTTCTTTTTCTATTTTCATGAGCTGTGTTCAGTCAGGCTGCGTTTTGTTGAGTTATTTAAACCTGTAAATGTTTTAAGACCTTTCATCCCCGTCTCTGCAGCCGAGGGTAGTTTTCTGTAGATATTTGATCTTTCTGTTGGATGTCGGTTCATCCTTCCTCTGCCTGTTTATCGTGGCAGCGACATGCATCATTTCTTTGATTTCTCTAGGCAAAGAGCTGCTTTGCTCCAAACGTTCTGGCCATGAAATGTTAAAATGTTAAAGCTTTCATAAATCTTGAAGCATCGGTCGTGTGTGTTTTTTTTATTTGATCTAATTCCAGGTGGCTTTAAAAAGGTCTGAGAGCATCTTAAACGTGGCGCTCTGATTCCTGCTGTTATCACGTTGTGTATTTTCATTCACTTTGTGCCGGGCTCTCTCCGGGAGGGACGAGTCTCTGCTCTCCAGCCTTTAAATGAGTGACCTTTGAGACAATCAGAGGTGCCCCGGCTCCAGCGAATGCTGAATGGCGAACGGCGGCCCCCGGGTCCCCGATGCGGGCGGCTGCTCGGGCTGCCTGTGGATTACATTGATCCCCTGAAACAATGGGCCCCACCGCGCTCATTGTTGAGGGGGAATTAATAAATAACAACATGTGAATACAGTCGGGGTTTAATGCTGCTCTCTAAGCTTCGGAGGCCTCGGCTGTGAAATCACTTGTTATTAAAGACTTTCCTCTTCTTTTGTTAGTGAAACCCTCTCAGTGAATCTGGGTTACTTTACTTCACACACAGTCAGCAGCTTTACACACTGAAATAAACCTGGGACACACTTATTTTAGATAAAGTGTAGGTATCTCTATCAAAATAATGACTCAAATAAGAAGAAAATGGAGATATATACTCGTTAGGACTTCACTGATGCTGGATTTTTGTTGCTAAAGAATCTGATGAAGATATTGTATGTCAAACACAGACCTCCATGGTTATAGTTTATTTTAACACCATCCTGCCATGAATCTTTTTAATAGCCAGCAGGGGAGGACTCCTCTGGTTGCAAAAAGAAGTCTGGTTGTATAAGAAGTCAAAAACCAAGATGGCAACAGACAAAAACCAAGACGGTGACGGACAAAAAAACAAGATGGTGACGGACAAAAAAACAAGATGGTGACTACCAAATAAACCAAGATGGTGACTACCAAAAAATCAAGATGGTGACTACCAAAAAATCAAGATGGTGACTACCAAAAAAACCAAGATTGTGACTACCAAAAAAACCAAGATGGTGACCTACAAGGTGGTGACTACCAACAAACCAAGATGGTGACCTACAAGGTGGTGACTACCAACAAACCAAGATGGTGACTACCAACAAACCAAGATGGTGACTGCCAACAAACCAAGATGGTGACTACCAACAAACCAAGATGGTGACGGCCAAAAAATCAAGATGGCAACTGCCTAAAAAAAACAAGATGGTGACTACCAAAAATCCAAGATGTTGACTAACAACAAACCAAGATGGTAACTACCAAAAAAACAAAATGGTGACTACCAAAAAACCAAGACGGTGACTTACAAGATGGTGACTACCAAGATGGTGACTTCCAACAAACCAAGATGATGACTACCAAAAAACCAAGATGGTGACTACCAAAAAAAAACCAAGATGATGACTACCAAAAAACCAAGATGATGACTACCAAAAAACCAAGATGATGACTACCAAAAAAACAAGATGGTGACTACCAAAAAAACCCCAAGATGGTGACGGCCAAAAGACCAAGACAGTATTTTGGATTTTTCAATCTCTTTTGTGGTGATTTGGAAACTTTTTTTGGGTGAAAACAAGTGAAGTGTGGGGTTATTTTCTTCAAACACACATATATATATACAGTGTACATATATATATATATATGTACACTGTATATACAGTGTACATATATATATATATATATGTACACTGTATATATATATATATATATATATACAGTGTATATATATATAGTAGTGTATTCTAGTCTTTCCTTGGTATTTGATGTAGTTTATCAAAGCGGCGGACTCTTAGCTGATGTATTTTCTGCAGCGAGTGAGGAAGGACTCAGGTCTGAAAACATTTTGAGCCTCGTCGCCTGAACACACATCCTATTTTATGTTGTTTGTTTTTTCAGCAGATGCACAAAGTGTCTGCCAGAGAAGAAGAAATCCCTCTCCCCTCTTCTTCCTCCCCTCACCCACACTAACACTAAACCACCGTCGTCCACAGAAACGTATAAACAGGCGACGGCGGGCTGAGACGGGGCGGCGGGGTGGAATATGAAATATTTAGAGAGCCTCTTGTTGTCGGCAGTGAGAGGTGAAGCGGAGGGGAAACACAGATGTACTTATCCCTACTGAGGAAGATGTAGTTCTCTTTGCTGAGGTGGAGGAGGAGGAAAGGTGGGGGAGGGGTCTCAGTGTGTGATGATGATGAGTTCGGTCTGTAGGACAGCAGCAGTGTGAGGACGAAGATTCTCAAATCCTGAGGTGAACTCAACTGCTGCCAGACTGAGTCTCTGTTCCACATTAGAGTCAAGTAGAGACACAATAGTAGTAGTAGTAGTAGTAGTAGTAGCAGTAGTAGTAGCAGAGAGGTCAATTTTCAGAAGGTAAATCTGTTATATATTTATATTAACATTTAAAATCATTGATGATTTTTTTGTTAAGTTTTAACAGAAAATATTGATTGAAGTATTTTTGATGTAATTTGTCACTTAAAACTTCACTAACGCAACACTAATAGTTGTAGTAATAGCAGTAGTAGTATTACAACAGTAGTAGTAGTTGCAATTGAAGAAGCAGTAGTACGGACACTTGAATCAAGTACTATTAGTAGCAGCAGTACTAAAAGTAGTACAAGTAGCATTTAGTGGTATTAACAGTAGTAGTAAAAGTATCAGTTGAAGTGTTTGCAGCTGTTGTTCTTGTATCAGTTGTAGTTGTAGTATAAACAGCAGTAGTAGTATTACTTACTATAGAAGTACTACTAACAGTAGTTGTAAAGACAGTATATTAGTAGCAGTAGTAGGTTAAGTAATACTTGTAGTAATAATACAACAGTAGCTTCAGCTGTAGTACTAACACTTGAATCAAGTTGAAGTACTACTAGTGGCAGCAGTACTAGGAGTAATACAGGCAGGTTTAGCAGTACTACTGACGTTGGTAGTAGCAGTAGGACTTGTATTAGTTGTAGTGATGGTAGTAAAACACTTGTAAGAAAAGCAGTAGTATTATTACTTCCAGTAGAAGTAGTACTAACAGTAGTTAGAGTAATACTGATAGCAATAATAGTAGTTGCAATAATACTGATGGTGATACAAGTAGTATTATCAGTACTAGTGGTAGTAACAGTGGTAGTAAGAGTGTCAGTATTAGTTGTAATGGTAGTGAAAACAGTAATAGTAGTATTACTTACAATAGAAGTAGTACTGACAGCAATTGTAATGGAAAAACATTAGCAGGCATAGTAATACTGGTAGTAGTAATACAACAGCAGTAGTAGTTTCAGCTGAAGAAGCAGTAGTACTAACACTTGAATCAAGTTGAGGTACTGGTAGTAGCAGCAATACTAAAAGTAATACAAGTAGCTTTAACAGTACTACTGATGGTGGTAGTAGCAGTAGTAATAAGAGTGTCAATTGAAGTGTCGGCAGTGTCGGCAGTAGTATTTCGGTTCTGCTCTCTGAATCTCGGTTTTCTGTCTTTCAAAACAAGCTGTAATATTTGTTTTGTTGGTGTGAGTACTCTGAGTATAATGAGTATTACCAGTGTAGTACTAGTACCCTGATGTTGTACTCTCTCTGTGTATTTCTCTGTGTAGAAGCTGGCGGTGAGAAGTTGTCCCGTGGGCTCGACCAAGCCGCTGTCTCTCATCAAGCCTCCCAGCCAGGGCATCGCCATCTCCGTGGTGCCGGCCAAGGCTCCCGTTTCCATGGTGACCGCACACATTAACGGACAGAAGGCGGCAAGCTCGGAGCCGCTGCAGACGTCCCCCATCAACCTCCAGACGGGCGGCAGGGTGGCGGCCGCCAGCGTCCACGCGTTCAGCAGCAGGAGAGCTGCAGAGCTGCCGCCCTCTCAGGTAAAAACACCTGAAACACCTGCAGAGGGTGGTGGGGGGTGGCAGTTACACCTGTAAAAGGGATGGGGGGCAGTTAGTACGCAGCAACACCTGGAACACCTGCAGAGGGGTGGGAGGTGGCAGTTAAGCCTGTACCGGGCGGGAGGGGACTTGTATTTATAAAGCGCTCAAAACTAACTATATAAAACGAATAAAAGCTATATGCTAATATGCAGAAAAAGGATATATTTAAATAGTTCAAAATCCGGTTTATTGCCTACATGGGAAGGTTTTCACATAAAGTATAAGGAATTTTCTTTGGTATTTTGGTGCACAACAACAAACATAAAAAACATATTATATATATTTGTATCAAATAATATGTAATATTATATATAATAATATGTAACATTATTATATATGAATACTATATAATCATATCTACATATATAAATATATTATTAATATATATAATTATATAAAAATATAGAAACAAATTAGAATAAAAATATAGAAAGTATTAAATAAATTAAATATATAATTCATATATATGATTTATATATATATATATATATATGTATATTAATAATATTATATTAATACATATAATATAGAAAAAAATACAGTAAAAATATACAATATTATATATATTATAATATTGTATTAAATAAATAAATATACAAATATAGATATATATTTAATACATTTTATTTATATATATATGTATTCATAATATATATACATATATATATATGTACATATATATATACACATATATATGTATTCATAATATATTATTGGTACATATAATAATATAGAAATATTTACAATAAAATATATCTGTTTTATAATGAAAATCTGTACAGTGAGCAAATAGTCATAGGATAAAGAATGTGTGCAATGTACAGAGATAATAATCCAAAACATGTACGGTATAGAATTGCATATATAATATCATTATTTAATATATTAATACTATATATAGATATTAATAATATATTATAAATATAATAATAATAATAATAATAATAATATATATAAAGAAAACATTAAAAAAAAATGTTTAAATGAAAAGCTGTACAGTATTGTGTGCAAATATTCACAATATACAGTATAAATGATATGTGTCATGTACATCTCAATGATCCAAACAGATGTAACATGTAGTGTCCTGGGGGCGAGATGAGAGTCGCCGGTTGATGAGGTTCAGAAGTTTTGTCGAGTCACATCAGGATCCAAACGGAGGCCTGTGATTGGCTGACGGCTGGCTGCATGTGACGCCGCTCTGTGAGTGGTTGGGATGCTGAGCAGGTCTGAGGCTCAAAACGCTGCAGACGTTCTCTGCGATAACACCGCCGTGTTTCATCAATGTGTCACTGCGGAGGAGCTCAGACTCTCTCCTCCTCCTCTTCCTCCTCCTCCTCCTCCTCCTCTTCCTCCTCCTCCCCCGTCCTCGCCATGGAGGTGAGCGGGTCAGGCAGCAGGATTGTCTCTGGCTCTTTATGGCTGTATTGTTCAGACGGAGGGGGGTTGTTCTTCCCCCAGCTGCCTGCATGTGTGCATGAGGCAATAAAGGGAAACACCTTCCCCCCTCTCTCCTGCAGGCCTCCATCAATCCACAGTCATAAAGGCTCGGCCAATCAGAAGCCGTCCTGGCTGGTGGGGATGGAGGGGGGGAACAGGTCCCTCAGACCACCTGGCCACTAGTTTGGAGATCAATAATGAGGTGTAATGGGATTGCTGCTTTGCATGAGTGAACACTTCACAGCTGCATTGTATCAGTACTTCACTGAACTCTGAGCTAAACTAAGCAACGTATTGCTGTGGACGCCACATCAGTTCAGACCAGAAAGTCACACAACAACACAAACTAACTAACTGACCGATGGATGCAGCGGTAGACCAGCAGCTCCCCTGTTCTGAGACGGAAAATCACTGTTTTTATGAATGGAGTCTGGTGTCTTTGAAGAGAACGATATAATGGCTTTAAGGTAAAGCAGCTGTGGACGGGAGCGGCAGAAAAATGTATTTTAGTCCGTGTACGCTATATTTAGAATATTTCCACCACTTTACCTTGCTGTCAGACAGCCACCAGACTCTATTGATAAAACCAGTAATTTGACCTCTCAGAACACGGGAGTATACAAACAACCCTACCTAACACAACTAACATTGACTCAACTTGTGCTAGCGTTCACATTATTCAGAACCTTATTACATTTATATATGAAAAAAACAGAACAGAACTCAGATGAACCCGCCGTTTAATTAATATAAAGAATTAAAGTTATATATATATATATATATAAAATCTGAGACAGTATAAGGAATTTTCTTTGGTATTTTGGTGCATAACAACAAACATAAAATATATATATATTAAATATATTTGTATAAATTAATACGTAACATTATTATATACTGTATATGAATACTAAATAATCATATGTACATATATAAATATAAAATTCATATATATAATAATAAAAAAATATAGAAAAAATTACAATAAGAATATAGAATGTATTCAATAAATTAAATATATAATTAATATATATTATTTATAGATATATGTATATTAATAATATTATATTAATACATATAATAATATAGAAAAAATTACAATAAATATACAATATTATATATATTATAATATTATATTAAATAAATTAAATATATAATTAATACATTTTATTTATATATATATATTTTCACAATACATTATTAATACATATAGTAATATAGAAAAATTTACAATAATATATATATGTTTTTTAATGAAAATCCGTACAGTGTGTAAATAGTCACAGGATAAAGAATGTGGGCTATATATATTTATATATATATTATAATATATAAAATATATTTAATTTAAACTAATAAAGTTATTATTAGACTAAAATGTTGATGAACCCGCCCTTTAATTAATATAAAGAATTGAAGTAATATATATTGTAATATATAAAATATATTTAATTTAAATTAATAAAGTTATTATTAGACTACAATGTTTGTAAATTTGTAAAATTACTGCTTTTGTGAATGGAGTCTGGTAGCTTTCAAGACAGAAAGGGCTGCCTGACGGCGAGGTAAAGCGATGAAAATATTCTAAATATGATGTACACTTTTCTAGGTGTCTAAAATACGTTTTTTTCTGCTGCTCCCGTCCACAGACACTTCACCTCGCCGTCAGACTGAACTGAAGCCGTTGTATCACTGACCAGACTCCATTCACAAAAACAGTAATTTTACCACTCAGAATAACCCCACCTCAAAAAGAAATCCGAACCATCCCTTACAGTTATTTCCAAACTTAGCACAGCTAACGTTGACTCTGCTAGTGCTAGCGTTCACATTATTCATATTGATTAGCTTCATGATTAGCTTACCTAGATAACAGAATTTCACCAAAAAATGTAACAAATTTGAATGGGATTTGGTTGGAAGTTGGTCCATAAAAGTAAAAAAAGTTCATTAAGAGGGATTCCTGTAAATATACAGAAAATAAAAGTTCAGATTTTTGCAATTCTTTTAATTAAAAACTCAACCTGAGATCTTTCATTGACTGATCTTGGTCATAATGTTCAGGAGAAAGGGTTCATTCATTACTTATTATGCCTAAATAATATAAAAACAACATTCACATTGTCAAAGATATGAATCTAGAGGTTATGATATCAAATAAATCCAATAGATAAGTCCTGAGTTTGTAGCTTTAATAACAGTTTATTTCGAGATGTTTGTTGTTGACCGCTGATTGTAGCATCAGTTGTGTTTTTAGCGTCCGTTAGCTTGAAGCCGAGGAACAAAGAGGAGCTCTGAGGAGGAGGAGGAGGAGGCAGAGTGTGTTTGAAAGTCTGCAGTTTTAACGCTCTCTTTCATGGCTCTCCATCTCGCCGCCTTCTAAAGACGTCTTTATCCTCTTTAAACAGCAGCCAAGGTCATCTCAGCCATCCGCCTCCGAGTCTCTCAGAGGCGGTGAGGACGCTAGATGGCCCCTTGGAGGGTCCGCTTCCCTTCTCAGAGCTCTGAATGACTGAATCTGAATGCATTCAGGGTTAGGGTTAGAAAAAGAGGAAGAGTAATCTGAGTACACATTTCAATGCTCTGCACTGTTGACATGTGACTACAGGATGTTCATTTAGCTCCGGCTCTACTTCTGGTGTGATTTAATGTTGGGATATTGTATTTTAGGGGCGATATGTAACAAAATCAGGGAGTTAAACTTAGAAATGATCCTTAAAAAAAGGGTTGGGGTTCAGTCCAGTTCAGTACGTTACACATTAGAACGGTTATTTTTGTGTTTCCATTAGCAAAAGTTGTGGTACCAACAGAACCGCTCTACTCCACAGAGTTGAAACACTGCAGACCACTGATTGGTCAGAGAGAATCGTCACTAGCGCGACACAGGACGTCCTGCACAAACCTGCCATTTTTTAAAAAGCCAAGCTGTCGTCAATAGAGACAACAATTTTAAATTTACTCCACCCAGATTTTAAACAAGACTCGGTCAAAACCGAGTATATGTCTGGACCGTATCTGGTCAGTCTGTGAATTTGTGGCTAAATTGTTACACAAATAGTCAGTGGTCATGTCTATTATGTTTTGTGAACAGTTTCTCCACTTATGTTTGATTGAAAGACAACTTATAATGAAGCAAATGACATTCAGTAATATTAAATGGTAACATTTACTAGTCAGTATATTATACATTTTATACAAGGTGAAAAGGTATCAGCATGACATACATTATGCAGGGTTAACAGAAGCATTCATCATATAAGTGGTGTGTAACAATATATACAGACGTAGGCAAAGTTGTTGGTAACGTTCCGTTAAAGAGAGAAAAACCCACAATGGTCACTGAAATAACTTGAAACTGACAAAAGTAATAATAAATAAAAATTTACTGAAAATTAACTAATGAAAATCAGATATTGTTTTTGAATTGTGGTTCAACAGAATCATTTTAAAAAACAAACTAATGAAACTGGCCAGGACAAAAATGATGGCACCCCTAGAAAAGATGTAAAATAATGTGACCATAGGGACATATTAAACTAAGGTGTGTCCTGTAATTAGCATCACAGGTATCTTCAAACTTGTAATCAGTCAGTCTGCCTATTGTAAAGGGTGAAAAGTAGTCACTGGTGCTGTTTGGCATCATGGTGTGTACCACACTGAACATGGACCACAGAAAGCTAAGGAGAGAGTTGTCTCAGGAGATCAGAAAGAACATTATAGACCTTCATGTTAAAGGTAAAGGCTATAAGACCATCTCCAAGCAGCTTGATGTTCCTGTGACTACAGCTCCACATATTATTCATAAGTTTAAGGTCCATGGGACTGTAGCCTACCTCCCTGGACATGGCCGCAAGGGGAAATTGATGACATATTGAAGAGCGGATAATACGAATGGTAACCAAAGAGCCCAGAAACAACTTCCAAAGAGATTAGAGGTGAACTCCAGGTCAAGGTACATCAGTGTCATATCGCACCAATCCGTCACTGTTTGAAGCCAAAGTGGACTTAATGGAAGACAACCGAGGAGGACACCAAATCATAAAAAAGCGAGACTGGAATTTTCCAAAATGCATATTGACAAGCCACAAAGCTTCTGGGAGAATGTCCTTTGGACAGATGAGACAAAACTGGGAGCTTTTTGGCAAGTCACTATCAGCTCTATGTTCAACAGACGCAAAAATGAAGCATCCAAGAAAAAACAACTGTACCTAATGTGAAACATGGAGGAGGCTCGGTTATGTTATGGGGCTGCTTGTTGCATCTGGCACAGGGTGTCTTGAATCTGTGCAGGGTGCAATGAAATCTCAAGACTATCAAGGCATATCTGGAGCGAAATGTGCTGGCCAGTGTCAGAAAGCTTGGTCTCAGTTGCAGGTCATGGGTCCTCCAACAGGATAATGACCAAAACACACAGCTAAAAAACACCCAAGAATGGCTAAGAACAAAACATTGGACTATTCTGAAGTGGGCCTTCTATGAGCCCTGATCTAAATCCTATTGAACATCTGTGGAAGGAGCTGACACATGCAGTCTGGAGAAGGCACCCTTCGAACCTGAGACAGCTGGAGCAGTTTGCTCACGAGGAGTGGGCCACATACCTGTCAACAGGTGCAGAAGTCTCATTGAGAGTTACAGAAATCACTTGATTGCAGTGATTTGCCTCAAAAGGTTGTGCAATAAAATATTAAGTTAATGTTACCATCATTTTTGTCTAGGCCAGTTTCATTAGTTTGTTTTTTTAAAGTGATTCTGCTGAACCATAATTCAAAAACAATATCTGATTTTCATTAGTTAATTTTCAGTGAATTTTTTATTATTATTACTTTTGTCAGTTTCAAGTATTTCAGTGACCATTGTGGGTTTTTCTCTCTTTAACGGAACGTTACCAACAACTTTGCCTACGTCTGTACATACTTCGTATACTTATCAGCGTAGAGATTCTCCCGCTGTCATCACTGACGTTGTTGCTGCCATATTTATTCCTAGATGGAGTGTTAATGGAGCAGCTACAATGTTAGCATAGTCTGGCACTGATCGATCCGAACTCCGTTCAGAAACAAGCATTTTAAAAAATTGTTTGCTTGTCAGTTTGCCGGACAGACCTGACAAAGCATGAATTCTGTCTTTTTACAAATCAACATCATAATGTCGTTATTTCGGCATCATTTTGATCCGTTTATTGTAGTATTATTATTATTTTGGGTTCATACCGCAGTAGCGTCATGAGGCCTGCTAGATACAGTCAGTGCAATGGTACTGTATGTGAATACAGCTCGCCCCCGGATGATGTTATGAACCCAGACACGACAGCGTTTGGTTTTCTGACATTCAGTATCTGGGACTTCACCAACATGTCCAAAGCAGGCAAAAGTCAATGTTTCTTGAGAAGGTTCAAGGGTTAGGTTGGTTCCTACAAGGTCATGGAAGAAGGTTTTATATTATGGTCCTGAGAGGACACTCTTAGGACTTCTATCATCTGGGGTCTTAAGGGTCCTGGAGAAAGTTCTGGTGGTCATTGAGGACGTTCTGGGGGTCCTTCTGGATATTTCAGGTCTCCTACAGCAGTGCTCATGAAAAATATTTCAGCAATCCTGGATTCTCTACCAGCAGTCCTGGAGAGAAAGTTCTAGTGGTCCTTGAGGTGGTCTTTCTGGACATTTGGCAAGTCTTTGAACACATTTCAGTCTTTGTTTCAGACATCGCTCAGATAGTTTTGGTGTTTTTCTTTGAGGAGGTTTCAGTGGTCATGGAGAAGGTTCTGGTGGTCCTTGAGGAGGTTTCAGTGGTCATGGAGAAGTTTCTGATGGTCCTTGAGGAGGTTTCAATGGTCATGGAGAAAGTTCTGGTGGTCCTTGAGGAGGTTTCAGTGATCATGGAGAAGGTTCTGGTGGTCCTTGAGGAGGTTTCAGTGATCATGGAGAAGGTTCTGGTGGTCCTTGAGGAGGTTTCAGTGGTCATGGAGAAGGTTCTGGTGGTCCTTGAGGAGGTTTCAGTGATCATCGAGAAGGTTCTGGTGGTCCTTGAGGAGGTTTCAGTAATCATGGAGAAGGTTCTGGTGGTCCTTGAGGAGGTTTCAGTGGTCATGGAGAAGGTTCTGGTGGTCCTTGAGGAGGTTTCAGTGGTCATGGAGAAGGTTCTGGTGGTCCTTGAGGAGGTTTCAGTGGTCATGGAGAAGGTTCTGGTGGTCCTTGAGGAGGTTTCAGTGATCATGGAGAAGGTTCTGGTGGTCCTTGAGGAGGTTTCAGTGGTCATGGAGAAGGTTCTGGTGGCCTTGAGGAGGTTTCAATGGTCATGGAGAAGGTTCTGGTGGTCCTTGAGGAGGTTCTAGAGGTTGTCCGAGTCCTTGAACAGCGTCTGGTAGTCCTGAAAGAGATTGCAGGGGTCCTGGAGAACATTCCAGGTGTTGTGGAGGATGATCCATCTGCTGATTCATGAATTAGTTTGTTAGTTTAGGTGTTAATAAAATTAATCTTATTGGTGTTTTTAGACAAAATCTGGAGTTTTTAGTTTCTCAGTGGACTCGTAATGTTTCTGCTTTTGTTTGCTAATAATGTATTTGAAAGGAGTTAATAGTAACTGATCATTTCTTAAGAGGTTTTCTGTAAAGTCTTGTGATTATTCACTAATGAAGGAACAGATGATATTTACTTAATTATAATATAATATTAAAGATTCCAAGTAGGAATAGGAATTCCATAGCTGCGAAGATGTTGGTGGAGTTTAGAGGAATTTTCTGTATACTTTCATTTCTTCTAGTCTATGTCTTGTAATCAGAAAGCATTTAAGGACTATACTGTCTCCACAATTAGAAACCATCCAACTGATAAAGCTCTTATACTGTAGTTATTAAACCCATATTATTATTATATGAAGCAGGATGAGGTGTGGTTGTTGAGGATATAAACGGTGTCGTCGTCGCTGCTTGTGAACGCAGCCTGACTCTCCTCTCAGCATCATTATCATCCAGAGTTCATCTCTGAGCTCAGAGCATGAATGAAATGAAAAATTTCCTCATGGAGACAGAGAGAGAGAGAGAGAGAGAGAAAGAGAGAGAGAGAGAGTAGAGGGAGAGAGAGAGCAGAGAGGGAGAGTGTAGAGAGAGAGAGAGAGAGAGAGAGTGTAGAGAGAGAGAGAGAGTAGAGAGAGAGAGAGAGAGTAGAGGGAGAGAGTGGAGAGAGAGAGAGAGAGAGAGAGAGAGAGAGAGAGAGAGAGAGAGAGAGCGTGTAGAGAGAGAGAGAGAGCTGACGTGTCCTCAGACAGCGTCCTCTGCTGGCCGCTGCAGTAACAACACCTCCTTCACATATTCCATATCATACTACAGAGTAGTGACGTCTGCAGAGCTCTCTGATCTTGGCTGTATAAACACTTCTCTCTGTATATCCAGTAGAACCTTTTATATAACTCAGGAGAGCCGGTCTGGCCTTCAGGAATCTACAAACCTGTCACCTTAAATCCTCTTTAAAGTCCCAACAGATTTATAGAGGCAGCATCACAACAAATGGAAATATTCTAGACGTCCCCTCACGCATCATTTTGTTTTGGTGTATTTAGAAGTCTGCTCTAGAATTTACACTAAACGGACGGCGTTTTAAACAATGTGTGTTTCATAGAAATGTAGCTGTTCAGTTGTAAATGTTCAGGAATAAGTGTGTGAAAATAGAAGTAAATGATGTACATAATGCACCAATATATATAGAAATATAAGTACTACAATTAAAAATGAGAATATAAGAAAAATGTACAAATATTTGCAAATATAAATGCCAGAATGGTATAAATAAATGTATAAGAATATTTTTTTTAATGTACAGTATAAATGCAGTATTAATGTCCTGGGCCTGTGTTGAACAATAAAATATTATAGATATGATAATAAGCGTTTTCAGTCCAAAATGGAGGCAGCGGCTGTTGTAAAAAAAACAAACACCTGAGTTTGGTCTGTTTGCTTCTCTACATTTTGTTAGAGGTGCATGTTTTCTATATGTTTCCACTCACATACTGTACAACATGTACTGTTACATACAACATGTGTGTTTGAGAGAGTTGGGGGAGGAGGAGGAAGATGGAGGAAGATGGAGGAGGATTGTTGGTGTTTGCTGCAGAGCTGTCATCTGTTTCAGCGATGAAACTGGCTTTAGCGTTTGGAAAAAGCTTGTTTAAAGAAACAGGAATCAGCGGTTGTGTTCACTGCTCCTCACACCGGAGAGGAGGAGGAAGAGGAGGAAGAGGAGGCCCCCTAAAGAGAAGGTGCTTAGGTTTGGAGAAAAGAGGAAGCAATTACGAAAATGAAAGCCCTAGCACTGCAAGAATTTTCATCTCTGCAGTTGCCATGGGAACAGGCCTGGGCCTTCTCCTCCTCCTCCTCCTCTTCGTCTCCGAGCCGCTCTGCAGCACAATACAATGGAACGAAGGGATTTTCACAGAAGAAGAAAGGAGGAGGGAGGAGGAGGGAGGGAGGAGAAAACTTTCCTCTATTTTACTGATTTCTTTTCTGTGAATCTGGAGAGGAAACATGGAGGAGATTATCATCATCGTCTACGCTTCATTTACTGGTTTAACTGGTCCCAGTTTAGTTTAGATTGACAGCAGGTGTCGGCCAATCACAGACTCAAGTTTATTTATATTATTCACATTACATACGACTTGGTGAGCTTCAAAATACATGACCAAAAACATAATAAATACATACAAAATATAAGTTTTTCCCGTTAACCACTCACTAAACCTCTTAACTAAAAGCTTGTGAAAAATATGTGATACATTACATTCTGTGAAACCTCTGATGAGAATCGTCATTTCAAGGGCGGGTCCATTGTTATTATTATTATTATTATTTTTTTATAGGTTTTTATATCATCCTGTAGTTTCCCAGTATGGAGGAGGGAATCTGCCAAAATCACAAATAAATGAATAAATAAATAAATATGCCATTAAATATAGCAAAAATAATATTAAAATGTGTAAAATCGGACATAAATTGATATTTCTGTTTAAATTAGCTTTTTATTTAATTATCTTTGTAGTAATTTCCTTATTTATTTACTCTTCTTTTTAATTTTCCCTTTTTTATTTCTTTGAAATAAATTAATACATTTTTGCATTTATTTATTTTTTGCACTTATTTTTTATATTTTTGTATTTATTTGTTATTTAACCATTTTTGCACTTATTTTTATATTTTGTATTCATTTTTAAATGTATGTATTTATGAATGCATTCACAGCCCCCTCATTAGCACAATGAGGCATAAATGTGTAAAGAAAAGAACACAGAAAGAAATGAGTTTAGGGCAATAAATAAGGGGTGGAATGCAAAGGTTAAATCGTGCAGAAATAAATATATAAATAAATAAATAAATGCATAAATACAAGCATAAATACTTACAGTTGAAAATAAATACAAAAAATAAGTGCATAAATAAATAAATAAATAAAATGAGTGCAAACATAAATGAATAAATAAAAGAAATGGATAAATAAAAAATATATTAAAAAAAATGTAAATTAATAAAATTAAATACATAAATAAAGTTATTATCAGACTAAAACGTTGCTGTTTAAGCAGGTAAATTCCATTTTAAATAAACATCATTTTGTTTCCATCTATCCGTAAAACCAGTTAAAGTGTCTCAGAGCAGAGAGACGAGAGAAAGGAGAAGAAAAGTAGAAATAAAAATAAAAATGCTGCTTGTGATTCACACAGATAATAAAGTCCTGCAGAGAGAGAGAGACAGGAAGCAGCTGGAGGCTTAAGAGGAAAATATGATGCAGGAGGAAATGAAGTCCAAAGTTCTTATTTCAGTTCAGTACAACTTTATTTTATTTATCCCTGCAGTCGCCATCCAGCTCCCAAAACACACATGATGATGGTAAAATCTCCTGCTGGGATTATTAAAGTACATCCATCCATAAATGAATAAGTGTATTTCTAGTGAGGACCTTCTTTCCTCTGATCAGTATTTCCGTCTCTTTCTCTGCTGTTGTTTGTCCTCTACGCTCCTCCGTAGTTTATGTGTCGGTCAGCCGTTAACGGCGGCGCCGGTTCGACCTTGAGTGAGGCTGCAGTGATGTCAGCTGATCTACAGTCTGAACAACCTCAGCGTGTTGTAAACATCCACAAACATCCGGCAGCTGCAGCTCAAACACTGAATACAAAATACCACGCAAAGTACATTTGAATATGTTTTCATCATATTCTTTTAAAGTACTATGTTTTAATTGTTAAATGAATAAACTAATGAACTAAAGTATAAAAATAAATTAATTAATAAAGCCGGTGGGAGCCCTTCTTTGTTTTCTGCTTTGAAGCGATAACTGAACAAATAAAGAAAGAAAGAAAGAAACAACCCAAAAATCACAAGTTGTGTTAATGTGTTAAAGCAATTAGGGGCATTTAAACAAATTTGCGTTAACGTGTTATTATTGTGTTAACACTGACAGCCCTAATAATGTCCTGTTAGTATAAAATGTCTAGTCTGATGATTTATTGAAGTGTTGCGTTTGTGTGTGTTTCAGATGCTGGGAACTCTCACTGCTGTGCCCATCAAGGTGCCTCAAGTCAGCTCGCTGCACCGGCTGGCAGGACAAGCAGCCACCGTGCTACCTCAGGTAACCCCCCAACAGTAACACACCAGTAACACACCAGTAACACACCAGTAACACACCAGTAACACCAGTAATCCACCAGTGACACACCAGTAACCCACCACTAACACGCCAGTAACACACCAGTAACACACCAGTAACACCAGTAATCCACCAGTAACACGCCAGTAATCCACCAGTAACACACCAGTAACACACCAGTAACACCAGTAATCCACCAGTGACACACCAGTAACACACCAGTAACACACCAGTAACACACCAGTAACCCACCACTAACACACCAGTAACACGCCAGTAACACGCCAGTAATCCACCAGTGACACACCAGTAACACACCAGTAACACCAGTAACACACCAATAACACACCAATAACACCAGTAATCCACCAGTGACACACCAGTAATACACCAGTAACACCAGTAATCCACCAGTGACACACCAGTAACACACCAGTAACACCAGTAACACACCAGTAACACACCAATAACACACCAATAACACCAGTAATCCACCAGTGACACACCAGTAATACACCAGTAACACCAGTAATCCACCAGTGACACACCAGTAACACACCAGTAACACACCAGTAACACGCCAGTAATCCACCAGTGACACACCAGTAACACACCAGTAACACCAGTAACACCAGTAATCCACCAGTAACACACCAGTAACACGCCAGTAACACACTGTTTGTGCTGATGGTGACGTCGGAAGAAATAAATCAATCTGTACGGTGGCCATTTTAGGACATCTGAAACGAATCAGCCTCAGCTCTTATTTGAAATATCCCGTGTCAGTCTGGTTCCAGACCTCCCAACCAGACGCCTACACCTCAGGTGTGTTCAATGACCAACAGGTCTGCTCGGCTATATGATATATAACATGAGAAATGTCGCTAAAAAAACTAAATAGAGTGTCAACTTTAACTCTGAAAATGAGTCTTGATTTCAGCTTTCATTGTTCACACATTTACATTTTTGTATTGTCCCGTCTCTCCATCTGTTTGTTGAAAAACCTCAATGCTGTCAGCTTTTATTTTGAAGGTGGAGACTAAGAGGATATTACGTCACGTCCAGGTGAAATCTAATCTAATCCGATTTAATTTTAAATTGGTGAACAATACAAAGAACAATTAAACCGATACAGAGGTAGACAATACATATAAAGACAATCAAAGAAATAAAGATATTTTGAAAGGATTTGTTATTATTATATTATAAGAGAAAGCTTCAGATTCAGCTACCAGCTATTCTCTTTTGATTACTAGATTATTCTATTTATAAAAATGTGTCTTCCAATGTCTTGTTTTGTCCAAAACTAAAAGATATTGAGTTTACTGAGGTATAAAACAGATAAAAGACACTGAACGACTTACATCTTTACTTGATAATAAACTATTAACAGATCATAATAGTTGGCAGAATGTTTTAAAAACTCAAATCCTGGAAAGCAGCAGCAGTTCTTGTGTCTGTAATGTCGTCAGACGTCCAGCAGGCGGCGGCACAAACACACATCAGACTCAAAGAGATGATCTTAATATGTGGGTCAGTGATGTCATGACTCTCTGTCCTCTGATTGGACGACAGGAAGCGTCTGATTGGTTTAAATGTTGTGTTTGTTTCTCTTCAGTCGGTGAAATAACAACACTAATAAACTCCTTTTATTAAAGTTTGTGTCAATGTTTTAACCAGCATGTTTCCTCCTCGCTCTGGTCCCCCCTACTCCAGGTCAGGCCAAAGACCCAGATCCCCGACAGCCTCCCCCACAGTCCGTGTCTGGAGCTGCAGCCTGTCAGCCTGCAGAGGGCCACCGCCGTGGTCAGTCCTAAGAGCCAGGGCGCCACGCTGCCCACCGCCAACAGCACCTTCAGCCCCGAGCACCAGCCCAACGGCCAGAGTGGCGCCTCTCCACCGGCCCCGGCCCCGGCCCCACCCCACGGCCCGTCGGGGGGCCCCGACTCCGGCGGACCCCTCCAGCACGCCTCGGCAGTGCCCGGCGTGGCCTACGCCATCATCGCCGCCTCACCCGCCACCGGCAACGGGGTGTCCGCCGTCAGCGAGGCCGTCAAGGTGCGGCCACTGCTCTTCAGCGCTGACAACAAGGCTGGTGTCTCCACCAACAGCTTATATTATATATTCATATATATAACATATAATATATTATATTTATACACACCTTACTTCAGTTTAATATATTATTATATTATTAATACACACTTTACTTCACTTTAATGTAATATTATATTAATACACACTTTGCATTTAACACATTTTAAGATTCAATTTAGATTTTCTAAAAAAATTTCTTTCAATTAATTTTTTTTAATTAAATTTGTATTTAGTTTGATTTTAATTGTATTATATATTTAATTAAATTCAATTTATTTATTTTTTATTTATTATATTTGTATTTATTTAATTTTAAATATATTTATTTAATTTTGATTTTATTTATTTATTATATTTTTCATTTTTTTATTCTTTCATTTAAAACATTTTTATTTTTATTATATTTTGAAAATTTAAAATTTGTTAATTTAATTTCCAAATTTCTGATTCTGTCTACAAAGATTAAACACATCTACATTTGGTTAAACATTAAGTTGTTAAAATTTCATTTTTAAAAAATCCAGAAATGTCTGTCACAAGATTTCAAAGTGGTTTCTTCAGTTTTTCTTTTTTCTTTTGATCACCACATAACTATTTCAATTTATTATAGTTATAATAAGCAGGAAAAAAAGCAAATTAAGTGATTAATACAAAAAAGTAAATCAAATAATGAATGACATAAATAGGTGATATTGATGTTTAAGTGTTATTCTATGTATTATATATTATATATAATATATATATATATATATATATTATGTATTATTGCTATATTATTCTAACGTGGTGTGTGTATATATATCTGTGTGTTACCAGGTGATAATAATCCAGCCTCAGGCCCCCAGCAGCACTGAGGGGTCACCGGGGGCTCACGCCGACCTCCCGTCACAGGAAGCTCCGCCTCCCAAATCCCCGTCCCAGAAGAAAGACGAGGACCCCGAGGTGAGAAAATCAAACTCCAGCTGAAGTTTATGACTCATGTTCAAACACAGAGACAGTTTCAGTTGGATTATATCTCTCTCTTCAAAGCCACCAGACTCCATTCATAAAACCAGTAATTTAACCTCTCAGAACAGGAGAGCTGCTGCTCTACCGCTGCATCCATCGGTTAGTTAGTTTGTGTTATCGTGTGACTTTCTGATCTGAACTAACCAAAGTCACAACGATAACACAAACTGTGTTCTGAGAGGTCAAATGACTGGTTTTATGAATGGAGTCTGGTGGTTTTGAAGAGAGCGATATAACGGCTTCAGTTCCTCGTCAGCATTTTACAGCAGCTCACTGCTCCTTAGGATGTGTTAAAATGCAGAGCTACCTGTATGTGACGGAGTTAAAAGCTTTATTAGATTCATCTACTCTAGTAATACACTGACCATGGAGAAACCAAGAAACACCTGAACTATCCCTTTAACTCATCATCTGAAAATGTTTTCATTTATTTCAACCAATCAAACTGTGTCAAAATTGTTATATAATCTACTTTTACAAAAAATGCAAAGTTTGAATGTATTTGACTTTATTTATTAATGACAGCACATGTTAATTAACATCTAACATCTTCTCAGGAGGAAACAGTCTTTATTTCTGTTGTTTTAAATGTAAAGCGTGTGAAGAGACGATCAGCAGCAGTTCAGGAATATTTCCTCTTCAGTGAAGAACTCTAGAGTCTGAAGCTCTTCAGCTCCTCGTTAACGTCTCCCCTCTCTCTCTCTCTCTCTCTCTCTCTCTCTCTCTCTCTCCCTCTCTCTCTCTGTTTGACAGAAAATCGCCTTCATGGTCGCTCTCGGCCTCGTCACCACAGAACACCTGGAAGGTCAGTTCACTCAGCTGGTCTTGTTGTGGATCACTGGGGACATTTTGGGTCTTTTTAATTGTTTGTGTGTTAGATTCATGTTTCTCTGCTCCGTCTCCGTTTCCTTCTTTAACCTGATGAAGTGTTTTTGTTTTGAGCAGAAATCCAGACGAAGAGGCAGGAGAGGAAGAGACGAAGCACAGCCAACCCGGCCTACAGCGGCCTGTTTGAACCAGAGGTCAGTTCATTAATAGCACTTTAAAATCACATTAACTTCAACCAAACAGAGACAAAGAGCTTCATTACCCTCTCACAGGTTTAATCTCTTTCATCAACTCAACTGTCTTATATTTACTTGTATCAGTGGCAATTCAGATTGTAAACACACTGACAGAAATTCATGCTGTTTCCTTTTTTTCTGTAGTGATATATTTGAGCTAAAAAACTAAAACTACAATCATTTCAAATGAATTTTTATATATATATATATATATATATATATATATATATATATATATATTTTAATCTGGAAATATTGTTTCAGTTTAGTTTTTTTCAAAGGAAATCTTTTTTTTATTTTATTTCAATTTACGAACATTATTTGCTGTGCTTATTTTTATTTTACTTTCCTATAATAACCCTGACTGAAACTTGTGTCCCTGTCGTGTGTCTGCAGCGTAAACGACTGCCGTCTCATTACCTGAACAGCTCGCTCTTCTTGTCGGCACGAGGTAAAAACACTAACTACTGAACATGATGATCACACCAAACATAAACACCTAAACATGATGATCACACCAAACATAAACACCTAAACATGATGATCACACCAAACATAAACACCTAAACATGATGATCACACCAAACATAAACACCTAAACATGATGATCACACCAAACATAAACACCTAAACATGATGATCACACCAAACATAAACACCTAAACATGATGATCACACCAAACATAAACACCTAAACATGATGATTGATCACACCAAACATAAACACCTAAACATGATGATCACACTGAACTAACCAAACATAAACACCTAAACATGATGATCACACCAAACATAAACACCTAAACATGATGATCACACCAAACATAAACACCTAAACATGATGATCACACCAAACATAAACACCTAAACATGATGATTGATCACACCAAACATAAACACCTAAACATGATGATCACACTGAACTAACCAAACATAAACACCTAAACATGATGATCACACCAAACATAAACACCTAAACATGATGATCACACTGAACTAACCAAACATAAACACCTAAACATGATGATCACACCAAACATAAACACCTAAACATGATGATCACACTAAACTAACGAAGCACAAACTGAAACGTGGCTCTCAGAGCAGCGTGATGATGTTTAACACATTTAAACCTTTCAGCGTGATTTCAGTAGTTTTATAAGACTGAATACATTTTAATATCTTTGTTTAGGTTGTTAAATAGAAAAATGTTTAGAATCAAATCACCAGTATTTCCTTATTAATAAATCCGATTACAAAGTATAATATGACGAGGTCATTCAGTGCAGGTATGATACACAACAAGCGGCGGTGTCTTTGGTGTGATGACTTTGAACAACCTTGAAAAAAAAACAACAATATTTTTCTGAGTTTTTTTCTTGTAAATGTGTGACTTTAATCTGGTAAATTCAGATTTTTTTTCTCTGAATATTACCATCCTCCCTCGGCGGCGTAATTTATTTAATTCTACCTACAGTGGCTCTGATACGCCGTCCTAAATGATATGAAGCTGAGCTCACAGATTACTCAGATTAGTTTGATTACTGTTCTGTAGAAGAAGAACTTAAGAAGTTACTGAAAACTTGTTTTATTTAACAAGGAGACTAGAAATCTCTTGATCAACAAACAACAAAGGATTAATAAGAATAATAGAAAAAACAAAAAAACATAAATACATATTTGATTATAAAATCATCAATAACATAGCTCTCTTATTTAACAACTTCATATTTCTAATAAAAGTTTTTCTACGTGTATATCATCATAAACATATAAATACAACTATTCACTTCAAACTAATGTTTCGGAAAAGATGTTGGTCAGTGTATGTTTGACCGGCTTTGGACAGAGCCAGGCTAGCAGTTTCCCTCCGCTTCCAGTCTTTATGCTAAGCTAAGCTAACCCCGTCCCGCTGCATGGCTTCTCCTCTCACCTGCGTGTCTCTGCTGCCACTAACATCTGCTCTGCTTCATTTACATGCAAGACTCGGAGGATTTCTGCTGGAAGGTAGGTCACATGACTGGTGATGTCACGCCTCTCTTACCTGTCTGTGTTTGCATGTAGAAATCATTAATATTAATAGAAAGGAGATACACCTGTTTGTTTTTCTTGTGAAACACCAGACAGTTCAATATTAATGTTAATTACAAAAAGACGCTGCTTTATTTGACTTTTTCAAAAGTCTAATTTGTGTAATTTGATAAATCTTGTTAGAAACAGTGATTTTTCTTTTGTTTAAATCAAAAGCTGATTTAGAAGTTTTCATTTCACTGCTGCTCTTCACCTCATTTTATGTTCCTGTCATGAAGTTATTTATTTATTTACTGAACATTGAGCTATTTTTATTTCCTTAATTTAGCTAGAAGTAAAACTTAATGTTTTTAACGTTAATAATAGATTTTAGTCTGATTTGTTTGTAATGTGTATTTTCCCCGTTAACCCTGGTGACCCTGTGCTGATGTATAAAGTGTGTTTGTGTTGCATCAGGAGGACTTGGAGCATGACGAGCACTGTGCCGTCTGTAAGGAGGACGGAGAGCTGCAGCCCTGCCACAACTGCCCCAGAGCCTTCCACCCAAACTGCCTCCACCCGCCACTCAAAACCCCCCCCAGAGGACCCTGGTACTGCCCCAAGTGTCAGAAGAAGGTAGGGACTGGTACACTGAACTAAACGTTACCATAGTTACAGACATGGTGGCGTTTACCCGCTAGATTCAAAGGACTACAGACTGAGAGAGGACGAGGAGTGAGAGGAGAAAGAGGAGTGAGAGGAGGAAGGAAGAGGAGTGAGGTGAGAAAGAGGGGTGAGAAGAAGTGAGAGGGAGGAAGAGTGAGAGGAGGGAGGTGTGAAGGAGGGGTGTTAAGGAGGAGAAGTGAGAGGAGGAAGGAGAGAGGAGGGACTTGAAACATCTGAACAACACTGTAAAAGATGGTGTTTTTGTTTTTATATTTCCTGTTTTAATGAATCAATTAACTACCTCATTGTATCTCACCTGACCTCAACCTGACCTCACCTGACCTCATCTAACCTTATATGACTTTATCTGACCTCATCTAACCTTGTCTGACCTTCAGGTCCTGAACAAAGAAAACATGTCGTGGCCACAGAACTTTGTTCAGTCCTACGTTACACACAAAACAGGTAAGAACACCTGGATTCATCTATGAGAGAGTGTTGTTGTGTAGTTCGTACCTGTATTGATGATGTGTGTGTTGTTGTGTAGTTCATACCTGTACTGATGAGGTGTGTGTTGTTGTGTTGTTGTGTAGTGAGGCAGGAGGAGAAGCGGCGGCTGTTGAGACGAAACACCGAGCTGAAGAAGGAGTGCGCTCACCTGGAGGAACAAGACGAGAAGCTCAACGATACGCTCAAAGTAAAAACATCACACCCGTCTCCATCACTCTGTTCTAAAGGGTTAATACCTGACCTAGTTAGCTAGCTAGCTTGTCCAGAGACTGACAAGCTAGCTAGCTAACGCCTGCCCTCCTCCCGGTGAAGTAGTCTCCTGGCAGCGAGAATTGAGGCGGAGGGACCGTGACCCGGCACTTTCCGCTGTTGGGCTCATTTCCTGTAGCATGGTGGAATTAGCATGGTAGCTAGCTAAGTAGCCAGCCGTCCGACCAGCGGGCTGGTGGCCAACGGCGGCGCTGTAAAGACAAATTGAGGGTGTATAAATCTTTAGATGCCTATAGTTAACTATCCTTCAGTAAAGTTAGTCAAAAAGAGAGTCGGACAATATCAATGAAACGTTTCAGAGACGGAGAGAAAGGGTTGCTAATAGTTTAGCCTTATGCTAACAGCCAACGGCAAATCACAGTTTTTCATCTCAAATGTTGTGATATCTGGATTCTGGCACCCAACAACACAGCAACATGACATTTCAGATGTGTAACTTTAGCCCACTGCTAGTGTTAGCCCACTGCTAGCGTTAGCCCACTGCTAGCATTAGCCCACTGCTAGCATTAGCCTCCAGTGTTTCTAGGTTTTATCCTACTCGTCGTTATCTGCAGAAACACACTGATGAAAGTTTGACCTTTGTGGAGATCTCAGAAATGCTGGTAGATTTTCTACCCGTCGTCACCATCATCCACATTGTAGTAACTTAATCTTCACATCCTGCGAAAACAAAAGTGTAAATGAATATTATAATATTACCCAGCTGACAGGAAGTTGACGGTGTTACTTCCTGTGTGTCCGCAGCAGTGTATGGACCTGAGAGAGCGGCTGCTGGGGCAGCAGAGAGACACTCAGGCTTCGCTCGAACGCCTCAAAGCTCTCATCAGGTTGATCCAACGCGACCAGCTCATCCAGGTCACCATGACGACCACCGCCACCATCGCCGCCGCCTCCCTGCTCTCCCAGTCCTGGATCAAACCCACCAGCACCGTTGCCGTTGCCGCCACCACCGCCGTAGTCGCCGCCACCCCGGGCCCCTCGGCCATACCCCTGCAGCAGAAGAGCCACGCCCACATCCAGGACGACACCACCAACTAGCTCCGCCTCCTCCAAGGGCAGTGATGATTTCTTTCTTTCTGATTAATATCTAACCATCTTTTCTCCGAGGAGCTGAAAAAAAGCCACAAAAGAACTGAGAAAAAGAGCCTCTTCACTCGATTCAAGTATTTTTTAAAACCCAACACCTACAGTGCTTACGAGATTTCTTTTTTTATGTTATTTTCTATTTATTAATGTTCTTGGCCTTAATGTATTTATTACAAAAAGTTAGATTACAGTGCTGCTGCCGCAGGAACACGACGGGAGTTTCTGTGCGCGGTCCAAAAGATATTTCCCTTTTTTTAAACACAGGTATAATTGTTCTGCGTATAGTGAGAGAGAACAGTAGAGGTAGTGGTAGTTCAAGAAAACAAAGGACGGACTGTACATTGATATATCTGAGTAGATGTTTGTTCTCATTCTCCTATGAACAATGTTTTTGCCATAATAATTCAGGAAAATGTTTTCATCGTGTATGTGAACGCATACGAGCCTTCAAACAAAAAGAGAGAATAACGTTTTTTCAGTATTAATAGAGTTAAAGTCAAAGAAAAAAAGTATTTAAGATAAAAACTACAGAAATTAGCATTTCTAGTGGAGATTTTAGTATTTTCATGCTGATGCCTGTTGATAAATGTAAGTTTGGAGTATTCAAGGGGATCACTGTACATATGTTGTATTATTATTATTATTATCATCATCATCGCAGTTTTTTGTTTTTTACTCAAGTCACACATCCGAAACAGGAGAGTCTCTGTTCATTTAACTCTTCGTTTTCTGTCCGACCGCAACACAAACAAGAATATGACACTTTTTTTTTGTTTTTAGGGAGTTGCAAAAATGTATGACGGCGTATTAAGACCGTCGTAGGTTAAAGAAAAAATAATTAAAATAAATGACGAAGCCGGGGGACGGGGTTAATATTCAGAGAAAACATTTCAGAGATCGTAGTCGTAAATTTACCAGAAACAAGTTGAATATTCTGAGATTATAAAGTCATAAATTTGTGAGAATTTTTTTTAAAAAAATGGTCACGTAACCACATCGATTCACTTTGTAATGGTCGAAAATTATGAGTTTTTTCTCTGAATATTTCCGGCTCCATAATATTTTTATTTTTTTTACCTACAATGGCCGTAATACGCCGTCAGAGTTTTCTCTGTAATGCATCAAAATATAAAAAAAATTTAAGAACCAGGAAAGCTTCTAAAAAGTTCCTGAAGATGATGATCATTTAGTTCTTCAAAAGTCTTGTCGTTTACTTCACGATATATGACAAAGAAAAGCAGGAAAATCAGAGACTATTGGAATCGTTTCACTATTTCTGCTGTAAAAGTGTCTGAAACGATTAATCCATTATTAAAATAGTTGTTTTTCTGTTGATGGATTTATTGTTTCAGCTCTTGTTTGAATAGAATAAATAAATGATAAATAATCCTGGTTGTGTTGCCGTCACAGAAAACAAAGAGTGGAATAGTAAACGGGACTAAAGTTTGTTCACAGCTGCACTGGAACACGTCGCCGTCGATGTGTGATGCATCCATTCAGTCCCTTCTCCCCTTTAAACCAGTATAGAAAATATGCCAAAAACTTTTTTCTTTGTTTTTGTACTGGGATCATCCATCAATAATGTCTATAGTGCTTTTCTTTCTCTCCCTGCCTATTTTATATTTTTCGCGTTGGAGCTTTTTTTACTCTCGTGTTTTATGAACGTTTTAACGGTGACGACGAGCCTGTTAATCTGACAGATGAACACTGCCTCAAGTACAAATAATCGTTTCAAATCCAGGGTTTTCGTCTTTGTTGCGTCATTTTATAGACACCAGTCAATCAGAAAATGGGACAACTATCCGTCAAACTACAACGACTGTCGGTGGACGCGGAGGACGACGACGGCTCGCCGTCCCGTCCCCCTCGCTCCGTCTTGTCTCGCTAGTCTTCCTGCTGGTCCAGAAAGGTTCAGTTTAAGTGTTCAAAACATAGATTTTAGTCCATTTTTTAATGATTTATTTATCATACTGTACTCACCACACAGTCGAGGTGCAGCTCTCTGCGACCTGTTAATGCACAAACATGAACAAAAGAATTCAGAGAGAAAGAAATGCCTTTTATCAAAAGATAAAAAAAGAGGGAATTTGTGAAGTTCTAACTGAGAAGAGGTGGTTTTTATTTGAGTTTTAAATCATATCCAGCTCACCTGAGTTTGGTCTCGGAAGTATCCAAGATACCGAAAAGGTCCCGACTGTTGGAGAAGCGTCATCTGTACGGCACAAAAAAATCTACTAAATATAGCGGTGCATCGGTGGCTTCAGTGGCAGCGAACAAAAGACAAGCAATATGGCATCACAACAGTTCCACAGCATAATTTACCCCCCCAAAAATATGAATATTAAAAAAAGAAATGCTAAAGACCTCAGTACAACAAGTCTTTGTAGGTCTGTCGACCTTCTCGTCCGAAGAATTTGTCATTTTCAATCAGCTGTTAAAACTTAGAGAAAAATCAAGTTTTAATTTCTCAAAAATAATAAATAAATAAATGAGGGTTTAAACTAGGGCTTTCAATCGATTAAAATATATAATCGCAAATTAATCACACATTTTGTATCTGTTTAAAATGAACCTTAAAAGGGAGATTGGCCAAATATTTAATTTAATAATTGTTTAATACTCTTATCAACATGGGAGTGGACAAATATACTGCTTTATGCAAATGTAAGTATATATAATTATTATTGGAAATCAATTAATAACACAAAACAATGACAAATAATGTCCAGAAACCCTCACAGGTACTGCATTTAGCCCTTTGAAAAGTTTGTCCTCGCCAAAATTTAGCGTAAGTTTGGAGCGTTATTTAACCTCCTCCACAACAAGCTAGTATGACATGGTTGGCACCGACGGAATCTTTAGGTTTTTCTATTTTCCTATGATACCAGTCTCTTTAAAACTGAGCCGCTACAACCTAAAAATCACAAATTGCGTTAATGCGTTAAAGAAATAGTGGCATTAAAACGAATCTGTGGTAACTTTGACAGCCCTAGTTTAAACTAACGACCATGTGATTAGCGATTAATCGTTTTGTCAAAAAAAAAAGTAGTAGAACTTAAAAAAATGTAAAACAAGTGATGACAAAAGATTTCCCAAAGCCCGAGGTAATATCTTCAAATTGTTAAAAAAAAAAATGTCTGTTTACTATAATGTATAATATTCACATTTTTGAAGCTGGAAACAGAAAATGTTATTCAGAAAATACTTTTAGATGCAAAGATACACAGACCTAAAAGTTTTCTAAAACTATTATTTGTGTGACTGTAATCTGATGAATACTGTGTTTTCATACAGCGAGAAGGGTTTTGGTTTGCTCTGTAGACGTCTGAATGAAGTAAACTGAAAAATGTTCTCGCAGTATAAAAACACAGTACAAGAAGTATTCTGTTCCCGCTGTCACTCAACACTCTGAGCCAAATGCACGTTATGTTTTTAATATATATATATAATGCGCTTTATCAGAACACGGAGCCTGGTAGGTGTCTGGAGACGGATGTTTTGTTAAAATGTCCCCTCAAATTATTCATTTCTTTACCATAGATTTCGTTCCGTCAATAAAGTAATTTTCAGAGCTTCTTGCGGCTGCCTCGCCTGAAATGAAGAGCCCATCTGCTTATACCATAAAACATTTACTACGTTTTTTATGAAATAAAACTATTAACCATCAGGGGAAAAAGAGCAGAATTTGGCTGACAAACCTTCAATTAACATTTTCCTGAAGTCACAAAATAAAAATGTTCAGTTATCTCCATTTGATTTAACTTTTGGGTTTTGCTTGGAGGTGACTTTACTAGGGTATTTCCATTTTAAGCTACTTTATACTGCATACTTCTACTTTAGTACAATTCAGAAAGAAATACTGTTCTTTGAAACCTATAACAAATTGTTAAAAATTAGTTCAACTACAATATTAGTATTCGACCTACACATCAGTGCATTTGCAATAACATCAAAGAATATAAATAATAATATAACTTTGCCCTCAGGGGCCACGTCATTTACTTTTAGTTGTGTAATATTTTAAATTCAGGACTTTTACTGATGAGTATTTGTACACTGTAGTTCCTATGAAGTGAGGGATCTGAATATTGTTGTTCAACAGTTTCATTTTGTTATACGTTGATAAATTTAATATTTTGGTGATTAAACAAACACATCACTCCGTTGAAACTGCTGAAACCGCCACCCCAGATCCCGACGCATCTTGTATCATGATCACATTTAGTATAACATTTGCTGCGTCAAAAATTACATTTTATGTCATTGAAGTGTTTACATTTTGTATGATGTTAGCGGAGGTGGTTTATATTTCAGGCGAGGCAGGCTGCCTCATCTTTAAAACATTGCGGAGAAAAAAAAAAAAACCCTCTGACAGTTTTAGTTTACAACATAATAACTTTTAACAATTCAACAGATTTTATCCAGTTGATAAAAACTTAGAATATCAAGATTTAGGAGCTCTTAAAACAATTCAAATGAGCACACAACTTACCTTCTATTCAGCGGACACTTTCCAGGCTCTGTATCTGAAAGATAAACTGCAGATATGCATTAACATTGTACCTAACTTGCCTTTATAAATGAATAAAATCATGATCAGAGTGGAGAAGTAAAGTCTCTCAGAGGGGTTTTACCAGAATGTACCATGTGATGCATATCGAGTCCTCACCTGAGAGCTGTGACGAGGTGGGAATAAAAACACAAAAACAAGATGGAAACCATATCAGCGCTCCGTTGCCGCGGCGATACTCCACCCTTCAAAACCCTTAAAAAAAAAAGAACATCCACCATCCCCGAACCTCCTCATCCGTTTCTAGAAATCTTCTCCGGGAGAAACTGTGCAGTGCTTAAACAGATCTATTTTAATACACGACACAACATTTGAACAAATGAGAAAAAAAAAAACGTAGAACATTTTTATATTCTTTTATCAAGGAGCAAAAAAAAAGAAAAGAAAACAGAACATTGGATTTTCTATTGTTTGCCAGTTCTGCATTCTGACTTCTAGCTTGCAACGTTCGATGTATTATTTTGCCACGAGGAGGCGACGACGACGACGACACGTTTAGATGGAAATGAAAATGTCTGTTGGCTGTTGAAGTAGAAGTTTTTTCTTTGTCATTACTAAGGGGACTGTCCAGTGGATAGTGTGTATAGGAAAGTGTTTGTCTTAAATATGCCAATGTAGTTTTTTCTTCTTTATGATGCATTAAAAAGTTGATTGATGGAAGTTGGTAAATGATTAAAGAGTAGTCTCACTTTTTTGTACCAAGTTCTTACGAAAAATCGAATCATTAATAAACAAAATTCAAGAACAAAAAAAGTTTGATTCAAGTGTCTGTTTTCAATAGTCATCGTACAGTAGAGTGCAAATAATAAGAATACAGAATTATCACGATATGGACAAACTCCTTCTCTGGTACCGATGGATTCTTTAGGTTCTCTAGTTTCATATGATAACAGTATCTTCACTTTAGCTTTAAAACTGAGCCGCTACAACCTGAAAAATCACCAGTTGCGATAATGCGCTATAGAAATTGGTGGCGTTAAAATTAATTTGCGTTAACGCGTTATTATCGTGTTAACTTTGACAGCTCTAATTTAAATGTTGCTGGATCCTGATTGGAGCATAGAAGTACGTGACATCACCTTTTGTCCGGCAACTTTAAACCAGTTAAAAGAGCTTAAAGAAAAAATTAAATAAAGAAATATCCAATGTGACTTAACTATATTTATGGCAGAAAATTGTGTTGTTGTTGTTGGACCAAATTGCTCAAAATACAGATTGAGAAAATAAATTTGCAGGGCCTTTGAAATCTGTGAACCATACAAAACACCACCAACAATACAACCAGAGTGATGAATTTATAACTTATCTCCCCTAATAGCCGTTAAGTAACAATAAAAGATATGTTTGGGTCTCCTTTATATATTTAGTTCAAGATTAGTTTTTTAAACTTTTGACTTTTTACCTCAGCCAAGGCCGAAGGAGGCCTAGGAAGGATGTTGTTTTCACCGGCGTTGGTTTGTTGGTGTTTTTGTTTGTCCGTTTGTAGGATTACTCCAAAAGTCTGCGAGGGATTTGAATGAAATTTTGAAACTGTTGATTCTGCATATTTTTCTCATCAAACACGGTGACATTACAGTTGACTTCGACCAAAGCACACTTGGTGACTGTTGCAAAGAGTGACGACGACGCTTTAGGTGAGTTTTATTTTGTGTCTATCCACTTCCAATGAAGTGATTTTATACTGCTCCGCTACGTACAGCTGATCTCAACATAAACACAAATACACCTGGATGATGGCGCAAGCTGAACCGAGAGGGGGTGGGGGGGAAGGTCTGCGCTCTCCAAGTGCCATTCTAGTTTCGGACAATTTTTCAGACTTTTCTCCCGCCTTTTTTCTGACATTTTTTTTCATACTATACTATGACTTTTTTTTTTTTTACGTTTTTGACATACTATGACTTAACTTTTTTTGACATACAATATTAGGAATTTTTTCGACATACTATACTATGACTATTTTTTAAATATTATACAATGACTTTTTTTTACTTTCTTGACATAATATACCAAGACTTCTTCTTTTTTTACAATATTAGGAATTTTTCAACATACTATACTATTTTTTTTTAACTTTTTTCGACATACTATACTTTGACTTTTATTTCTTGAAATAGTCTACATACTATACTATGACTTATTTTTTCTTAATTTTCGACATACTGACTTTTATTTCATGAAATTTTCGACATACTATTCCATGACTTTTTTCATAACAGTTTCGACATGCAATACTATGATTTATTTCATAAAATTTTCGACATACTATACTATGACTTTTTTTCATAAAATTCGCGGCATACTATACTATGACCTTTTTTTATTTCATGAAATATTCGACATACTATACTATGATTTTTTTTTTCATGAAAATTTTCGACATACTATACTAGGACTTTTTTTTCATTAAGTTTTTGGACATACTATACCATGACTTTTTTTAATGAAATTTTCGACATACTATACTATGACTTTTATTTCATGACATATTCGACACTCTATACTTTGACTTTCTTTTCATGAAATATTCAACGTACTATACTATGACTTTTTTTCATAAAGTTCTCGGCATACTTTACTATGACCTTTTTTTATTTCATGAAATATTCGACATACTATACTATGACTATTTTTTCATAACATTTTCGAAATACTACACTATGACTTTTTTCCGTGAAAATTTTGGACATACTATACTATGATTTTTTTTTTCATGAACATTTTCGACATACTATATGACTTTTTTTTCATTACGTTTTTGGACATACTATACTATGACTTTTTTTATTTCATGAAATATTCAACATACCAAGACTTTCTTTTCATGAAATATTCGACATACTTTACTATGACTTTTTTTCTTTTCATTAAATATTCGACATACTACACTGACTTTTATTTCGTGGCATTTTCAACATACTATACTATGACTTTTTTATTTCATGAAATTTAAGACACTATACTGTGACTTTTTTTTAACGAAAATCTTTCGACATACAATACTATGATTTTTTTTTTAGAGAATATACCGCGGACCCCTTCATGCATGTCCCTTGAAATAATTTGACATTTTTTACACTTCCATATTCTTAGTTATGTGAAAGGACAACACAAGAGAAATGCATTAGAAAGATATTAGATATGTATTCAAAAATATGTGCACCATCTCAACACAGAATACTGTAGAAAAGCAATGCAACTGACATCAATTCAATCAGCTGCAAGTAACAGTGTACCATAACAAAACAACAAAGGCAAATCAAGAGAAAAGGGATAATATGAACAGCATTTCAGAACACACACATATCAAGAGAAGTGTTCACTCTTAGTGCATACATGGGTTAATAATAAAATAAAAGAAGATATAATTCACTAGATGAGAACGTGATCTATGAGCTACTTCAGATTTACAAATCAAAATATTATTCATTGAACTATGATGCCTCACGGACCCCATTATGAGAGTGACTGGTCTATAGTGTATGTCCATGTACGCATCACACATATATGCTTATAGAAATACTGTCATATACCGTATGCCCTAATAAATGTCGGGAGGGTATGAAGGTATGAAAAAATAGATACCGCCAAAGCCTAACCGTGTGCAGTCTGTCCTGATGGTGGCACTAAGGGAAAACTTGATGTCCAAAATAGTGAAGCTTCATCCTCTGGAGAGCAGGAATGTGACCCATCAGTTTTTTAGATTTGAATATTCGTCCAGATGGCGGCGTGAGAGGAAACGTCAGAGATCAATATCCACGGCTAATTTCATGGCAATCTGACTGGCAGTTGTCGAGATATTTTACTTTGAAAGTGTTGCTCAGTAAAATAAAAAATACAAAACGTAAAAAACAAACATCTGGAGCCAGGTGTGTCGTGTAGATCTGCAGGTTCAGGGTGTTACCTGTGCAGCTGGGCAGCGGGAGCCGAACACGGTGTGGCAATGTTCGATGAGGATGTCGGTGAAGATGTTGATGGGCGTCAGCGCGGTCAGAGAGATGGAACCGTGGCGAGGCCAGACCAGGTTCACCCCGAACACACAGGCCAGGTTGGACGAACTCATCTTGTTGACGAGGCTCTCCCGAGACACCTGAAGGCAACCGACAGACAGTTCAATGAGTTCATGAGCAATAAACATGTCGACAAAGAATACAGTTCAAAAACAGTGATGTACAGAACAAGGAAGGAAACAACTGACAACTTAAACAAAGTGAGAAATACTTAAAGACAACTTGGTGTTTTTCAGTATTAAAATGAGGAAATAAATGTGCTTTATTTAAACGTTTAATGTTGTATGTCTTATTGAAACATCTTTATTTCACTCCATTGTTTTTATTGAATTTTAAAGTGCGTTTGCAACCTTTAATATGTTTATTTAAATGTTTTGATTGTGTTTCTTCAATATTTTTGATGCATTTCATGTATAAAAGCTGCTACACAGATGAAGTTTATTATTATTTTTAATATCATTATAAGCAGTTCTATATTCTGTCAGTTCTGGAACATGAACAGTTTTATTAGAAGTGAAGGATGGACTGGAATCATTTTTAGATCTTTTTTTTTTTTCATATTCAACAGAAGAACTGTCTCTTCTAGTTTATCAGATTTGAGTTTATTATTTAAGTTTTATTACTGTGTTTCGTATCTCCATCTCTGAGTGCTCTTATGTAATCATGCATAGACATAATACCGATTGTTATTGATGATACGCAGCTTTATGTCTCGATAAAGTCTGGTACCACCGATGAATCCTTTATTATGTTCTCACTGAAATTAATTGGATATCCAAATATTTCCTGCAGAAATAATACATATTATATTAATAAGCCCTTCTGGCCATTCAGCACAGCATTAAGACCCAAGATCAGGTCGTTCCTCTCGTCTGCAGATCTAGAAAAAGGTCATTCCTCTCGACTATTGAGACGCATTTTAGCCACCAGACTCCATGGAAGACAACAGTAATTGAACCGCTGCCTCGATCCGTTACTTTGTTTGTGTTATTGTGAGACTTCAGTGAATCAAATATCTTCTGGCTTTTGTTGTAATAGTTTAAATTATTTTATATTTCTGTTCTGGATTTTGTTTACTCAGCTAAATGTATAGCATAGGTCTATTTTTTTATTCTGCACTATAAACACAACCAATGAGGTTTTATGAAATATAATCATATTAATATTTATATATCAGACTTACCATGTGGAGGAAACTCAGCAGGTACTTTGCTATGATGAAATGATGTTCAGGAAGACTTTCCATCATCTGTTTACACCGGGTTACCCTCAGACTGCTCTCCACATCTGGAAACATCAGGAAACATGATGATGAGTTCAGACATCAACAGACTTCTTCTTCTTCTGTCCTGATTGATGATGTCACCAACGATTATTAATGTTTGTGAACGATTAATCTGCTCTTCCTCTTCCTCCTCCTCCTCCTCCTCTACTCACCGAGGAGGTCCTGGACCTGGTCTTACTCACCGAGGAGGTCCTGGACCTGGCTGTAGAGTCTGAAGGTGAGCAGCGGTTCCGGCAGCTCTCTGAGAAACGTCTTCAGGATCACAGCGGGAACGTGAACGTCTCCGAACTCGTCAAAGTTCACCGGTTTACCTGAAGACGTCACAATAATGCAAATAAACTTTATTAACACGCCGTCTGGACATAATGTTAGACAGATATTTAATTTATACATCACATAGTGTCAAAGAGCTGAGCTCAGTTTCAAATATAAAATCTACTTTTCAACTAGTCATGATGAACTTGTCAGAGTTTATTTCCCGTGTTTGTACAGTATTTGTAATATGTTTTATTAATGTCACGTATCTATACACCCACATGTCTTGATAACAGATGAGTAAAAGTAGAACTGGTCCAGGACCAGTAGATATTCAACTTGGATCTCCTGTCTGAAGTCTGATAGTGTGGACTGAAACGGTGTGATGGTATCTGAGCTGCAGCACACACACATATTGATCTGCACTTCCTGGTACGGAGAGATAAAAAGGCCCCTGCCGCTCAGGGAGGGAGACCCCACCCACCAAGGTTATAGAGCTTCTGAACGTCCTTGATGAGCTGAACTCGAGCCGAACGCCTGAAGATCCCCTCGGTCCGCAGACCTGAACCACACACAATAACACCAGCAATAAAAACACCATTTTACATGTTTTATTAATTATTTAATCCAGAAATGTCTGAGAAATGTTTTCACAGAGTTCAAGACAACGTCTTCAAATATCTTCTGACTTTCCATGATCTGTATTTAACACATTTGTTGTGTCTTCTGCATTTTCTTGGAGAATTTTTGGGTGAATTTACATTCTGTGATTCAATATGAAGAAATAAAGCTAGTTTTTTAGACTTTTACATCTGACTACTTTAAAGCCAACTAAATATTAATCAGATACAACTAATGATTAATTATCATCGATTGATCCACTGATAATCTTCTTGGTTAATTGTTTAGTTTATAAAGTAAAAAACTGGAAAGAAACGTCCATCACAGTTTCTCAGAGTCAAAGGTGACAGTTTTAAACATCTCGTTTTGTCTGACCAACGTTTCAAAACCCCAAAATATTCACTTTAATTTGATATAAAACAGAGAAAAGCAGAAACTCCTCTCAGTCACGTCTGACTAAATCTGACCAGATGTGTAACTTTACCTCAGAGTCGGGCTGCACGATTACGGCCACAACGATAATCACCATTATTTCAGTCAATATTGAGATCACGATTATTTACCACGATTATTCATAGATTTTTAGGGACAAAATGTTGTTATCGCAATTTCACATTTAAATAAACAGAGTGCTGCTTTCACTTCCATGTTGTGCTTCGTTAAAGCCATCAAAGACTCTTAATGTTATTGTTTTACTTTATTATTCTCATCTATAGTGGTTATTTGCAGAAAAACACACAATTCAAATGATTAGGAAATAAATGACTTAAAAAAATATTGGCATTAGTAGTTCTAATTATACATTATAATCTGTTTAGAGCTACTGTTAGGAAGTTTAACAGGCCAGAATACTCTCTCTATTATCCATTCTATATTGCTGTGAAAACATCTCCTTCAAACTACTGGATTTATTCAAGTTTCTCGCCAAAAACTACATTTTACAAGATTACCTTTGAATGCCTCATGATAGGGCTATAATTTACCATCGCCTTATATTCATTTTTACTGAGCTTGAACGCATCATAATGTAACTCAGTGGAACCTCCGCTAACGGAAACCAAAATCGTGATCGTGATTAATATTGGATTAATTGTGCAGCCCTACGTCAGAGTTGGACTCCCGTTACCAAAGTGTATCTCATGATGAGGGGAACACTCACCTTTCTCCTTCAGGTAGCTCACAGTCTGAGACATCACAGGTGGGATCATCACCTCCCTGTTCTTCTCTCTGATGCTGTAAAACAAACAGGATTCAGCGTCACAACAACAGGCTGTATGAATCATGTATTAAGAGTTTGGTGTGTCAGTAAAAATAGACACTCACTACTGCAGGCTGACTCCAAACTGCTGTGTGGGCAGCGGGGGTCGAGGTGGGGGGGTCTTCACTGAGGGAGGGGGTCCTCCTTTCTGAGCAGCTCGCAACTTTTCATCATGTCTGAGAGAGACGACACGAAAACAACATTCATCACGCGTGACACTGAAGAGTAGTAACCTCCACTCCGATTGGCTGAAAACATGTGCCGATGTCCTCATCGGTGTTATGATTAAATGCTGCGTTCATGTGGTGTTGGAATAATCTGAAAAATTAGATAGCAACTGGGAAAATTCACGTCAAGTCGGAACAACTCGCAAAGATTTCAGTACACGATTTGCAGAGCTGACGTCATTTTACGCAGAAACATGGCGGACGAAAGTAAATGGTTGATGGTAACAAACTTTTTATCAATTCACGTATTGCATATCATGTTTGACTATGACTTGCCCACAAACTGCATGTGATTATCATGAAGTGGCCATTTCCTTAAAGGGGAGACTCGTGGGTACCCATAGAACCCATTTACATTCACTTATCTGGAGGTCAGAGGTCAAGGGACCCCTTTAAAAATGGGTGTTAAAAAATGAGCGTTATTTAACCTCCTTCCTGACAAGCTAGTATGACATGGTTGGTACCGATGGATTCATTAGGTAGTATATATATAGTTTCATATGATACCAGTATCTTCACTCTAGCTTTAAAACTGAGCCCGCTAAAACCTAGAAATCACAAGTTGTGTTAATGCGTTAAAGAAATTTACTTTGGACTTTGAGTTTCAAATCAGGATCACAATGTTTTAATTTGTTAAAAGTTTAGTTTACAAACAGATTTTAAGAGTATCAGTATAAGTTGTCATAATGTATTTTCATGATAATTGTGAACCACAATATCTCAATATGATAATATATAAAGAGATGATGAGATGGTAAACAGAGATCAGTACCTGAGCACATCAGGAGGGATGATGAGCTGCTCGTAGTTCAGGTGTTCTCGGAGTTCAGTCAGGTAGTTCACGTACGTCAGCTTCTTCCCAAACTTGTGACTGAAGAAGAAACGTGAACAAACTTTTAATGTGACGGCTGAAGCTCCAGTTTGACCTCCAGCAGGTGAATCCAACGTGTTTTCTTACCTGATCAGAGGTTTGAAAATGTTCCAGACGATTCTGATGAAGTTTGTCGGATGAACGACGTACAGAGTTTTCATGTTCTTCTTGTACCTGTAAACGTGCGGACGCTCATCAGATAGAAATTCAGAAATATGTTTGAGAACTTTTATGCCAATAATGACGCATCATACAAGAACATTTTATGGAAAACCGCAATATTCATAGAATTCTTTCTACATTAATGTTTAGTTGATAAGTATCTGTGTCATAATAAATAAATATAAATAAATATATAAATATAAATATATATATATATGTATTTATGTATAAATAAATATAAGTAAATATATATATATATACGTAAATATATATAAATAAATAAATATAAATATATAAATAAATGAGCTAAACGGTGAAATTGTTGAAAATTTACTTTTTTTTTTAAATACTGATTGTAAAATCTGTAATAAAAAAATGCTAAATTTGCCACATAATGCAGAAAACTACCACAAAAGCTGAGGCGACGTACTTCCTGTCGAACTCGCCGTAAGCTTCTCGTAACCACTTCAGAGACGGCTTGTTGCTGCTCCTCAGACCGTAATGGAAGTAAACCAGTATGTAGTCCATCTCCACATACTGGTCCAGTGTGAACTTCAGGTACCTGCAGAGAGAAAATAAAGCGATCATGTTACTGACTGCAGGTCTTTCTATCAGGATGTGTCTGCTGTATGAAGGAGGATTCACTCTGGACGTACTCCAGCAGGCGGCGGTGGTTCAGCTGGTGTGATGGAGGCAAACAGCAGCTGCTGAAGATGATCAACTTCCTGCCGTACTTGTCGTCACCTGCAGAGGAAACAGACGAGTTTTAGATATTCCTGTGACGATGATTGGATTATTATTTAATAACATTTTGTTGCCTACTGACCGGAAACCTGGATGATGCCGTGTCGAGCCACGTCATAATACGGGTGAGAAGGATCAGGACTGGATCTGCTGCCGGGAGGAAGTGATGGGTTGTCCGTGACATCCCTCTGATCCTCCTCATCCTCCTCTTCCTCCTTCTGAAGCTCTGTCACAATTAAAGAAAGAAATCCACATTAGATCAAGTTTCAGCAACATTTCGTAGTGAAACTTGATGCAATGGCTTCGTTTATTATGGTGGACGGAACCTGCCAAAATAAAAAAATAAATGAATAAATAAATAAATAAATGAATAAATAAATGACTCAATAATTCAATAATAATGTCATTAAATGTAGCAAAAATAATATAAAAAAAATCTAGCCATTATTTAATTGACAAAATTGAGATAAATGTATATATCTGTTTTAATTTGTATAATGAGGCAGAAATGCATAAAGAAATGTGTAAAGAAAAGAATACAGAAATAAATAAGTTTGGGAAAATAAATAAGGGGTGAAATGCAAAGGGAAAATCATGCACTAATAACTAAATAAATGCATATAGACATACATTTAAAAATAAATATAAAATAAATAAAAAATAAATAAATGTGAAAATAATAAAATAATTAAAAACATAAAACATAATATAAATAAATACATAAATAAATAGAAGGGAAAATGAGACAAATGCGTAGAGAAATATAAAAAGAAATGTGTAAAGAAAAGAATACACAAATAAATAAATAAGGGGTGAAATGCAAAGGACAAATCATGCAGAAATAAATAAAGAAATAAATGTATAAATACATTTAAAAATAAATATAAAATAAATAGCACAAACATAAATAAATACAAAACAAATAAATGCAAAAACAATTAAATACATTTTAAAAAAAAATACATAAATAAATAAATAAAAGGGAAAATTAAACAGAAGGGAATTAATACAAAAATAAATAAATTAAAAAAGTAAATTAAAACAGAAATATCAATTTATGTCAAATTTGATCATTTAATTTATTTTTAATATTATTTTTTGCTAAATATAATGACAGATTTATTTAATATCAAGTCAGTGATTTATTTATTAATTTCTTTTTGATTTTGGCAGGTTCCGCTCTCCATAGTTTATCACATGCTGGTCAGGACGTTTTAGACCCAAAAATGAAGAATAAGTGTCTTATTAGACTAATGTCTCATATGTACAGTATACAGGAGAGCCCAGTCTAAAATATATTTATACAAACATTATGACTGTGAAGGAAAAGACAGCAGCTCAATCATACATTCCCGCTCTACTCCACCTACCATTTTGTAAATTATTCCCTTATCTAACCGTTCCTGTAAATACAGATTAGCCTCGGCCTCGCTGGAAAACAAGCTGCCATCCTGATGTGTTTTCTGCTCTGAATGTTTATTCTGCAGCGCTGAGGGAAGTTTGTTATAAACACATTGATAACAGACAGGAAATGATCTGCTCACAGTGACCTGACAAAAGGCCAGATTTAGTTCACAGAGGCAGGAAGAAAAGTGATAGAGGAGAAACTAGGAGAAACTATAAACTGAAATACTGTGAAACAACAGAATGGATCATCTGAATCCCTCACGAATCAAATCTATTTCATGTATAAAACAGAACGTCATGTTGCTTCTCTTCAAGGTGAAGCTTCAAATACAACATAACAAGTAAGAAAGTCCCCATTTTTAGACAGGTTAAACTGCACATAATGTCATAAAGATACAATCAGCGGTTTCCTCCATTCAATTGCCAGTTACAACACTTACTTACCACAGCCAGTGGTGTACTGGCCTTCTGGGACAAATCCCAGTGGGCCGTCAAAAAAATCCATAAAGTTTTTACTGGCCGTGGCTGTAAAACGGTGGATAAATAGTTTAACAGGAAGTTGCATGCTCTGCCCAGAGAGCGATATTGAAACCTAATTTTATATACTTGGTGATTTCTTTGATGATTCAAATCTGGCTGGGGTTGGATAACACATTTTTCTGTGGGGTGACAAACTCAGAACACACACACACACACACACACACACACACATATATATATATATATATATTTTCTTTTTGTTTTGCTTTACCCAGACTTTAAATCAAGAAAACATAATTAATTTATAATTTGGAGTGTATTTAACTCACCTATTTCTGCCAGCTGCTCCAGGTCTGCAGTTGAGGTCATTTCTGATGGATGATGGACGTCTGTTCCTGAAGAGAGAAAAGAGGAGAAACAGAAATAAATCACGATTACTGACATTCAGGGGAAGAAATGAGTTAAGAGAAGTTAGCTTCAAATATCCAGACATGAACCAGACATTTACATACTATACATTTAAGTATTACTAGGTAGTAGTACTGTAGGCCACATCACTGCTTCAGTTTAGGATATTTAACTAGTGGTGGAAGAAGTATTCAGCTCCTTTACTGCAGTAAAAGTACTAATACCACACTGTGAAAACACGACAACTCCAAGTAAACGTCCTGCATTCAACACCTTACTGAAGTAGGAACTATTATCAGCTAAATGTAGTAATACTACTAATTTGTAAAGTAACTAAAGCTGGAGCATAACATGGAAATACTCAGGTAAGTAAATGTAACTTTACTTAGTTACTTTCCACCACTGGGATGGGCCATTCTGCATCAGGAGTAACGGTATGTAAAGTACTTCAAGTATATGTTGATGCTAATAGTTTAAGTAACACTTTGAATGCAGGTAAAGACACCAATAGTTACCTGACCGGACTGGAAATAGACTTTAAAGTCGATATAACGCGTCACAGTAGAGTTTGACATCAGCTAGCTAACACACAGCCTACAGCAAAGACACACCTAGTTACCTGTTAGCAGCTAACATGCTAACTGCTAACAGGCAACTAGAAGCCTTAATTAGCATCTTAGCAACACCTGCTCTGATTCATTAACCTGCGGGTTAATCAGCGACACGCGACACAGTTAAATATCTTCTTTTAGTCTACACACGCTATATAGTATGTTAGAGAAGGTTCCTGAGGTTCATGTGGAGCAGCATGAGGCGGTCAAACACTCACCTGTACCGGGAGAAGAGCGAAACTTTAATCCATCAACAGGTAGAAAGTTGATCCAAACTTCCTCAAACAGTCGGCTGGCACAGAACCACTGCGCATGCGCAGTTCAAACCTCCCAGTGGCATGTTTATTTTATCAAACGCTCAAATAAACAGTAGAAGAAGAAGGAGAAGAAGGAGGAGAAGGAGAAGGAGAAGAAGAAGAAGGAGGAGAAGGAGAAGAAGGAAAAGGAGGAGAAGAAGAAAAAGGAGGAGAAGAAGAAGGACAAGAAGGAGGAGGAGGAGAAGGAGGAGGAGGAGAAGGAGAAGAAGGAGGAGAAGGAGGAGAAGGAGAAGAAGGAGAAGAAGGAGGAGAAGGAGAAGGAAAGGGGGAGAAGAAGAAGGAGAAGAAGAAGAAGGAGGAGGAGGAGAAGAAGGAGAAGGAGAAGAAGGAGGAGGAGGAGAAGGAGAAGGAGAAGGAGGAGAGAAAGGAGAAGAAGAAGAAGAAGGAGGAAAAGGAGAAGGAAAGGGGGAGAAGAAGAAGAAGGAGAAGAAGAAGAAGGAGGAGGAGAAGAAGGAGAAGGAGGAGAAGGAGAAGGAGGAGAAAAAGGAGAAGAAGAAGAAGGAGGAGAAGGAGAAGGAAAGGGGGAGAAGAAGAAGAAGGAGAAGAAGAAGGAGGAGGAGGAGAAGAAGAAGAAGAAGAAGAAGGAGGAGAAGAAGAAGAAGAAGAAGTTATACCACAGTGTACAAATACTCTTTTACAAGTAAAAGTCTTGCATTCAAAATCTTACAAAGTACAAAATATTATCATCAAAATATACTTCTTAAAGTACCAAAAGTAAAAGTATACAGAATAATATATATTATTTATAATGACGATTTATGATTATATTTTATACTGATAATCTGCAACGTAACTAAATTAATAATTCAGAATAATTCAGAATTAACAAATAAGGGAAGAAAATGGTACAATATTTCTCTCCGAAATGTAAGTAGTTATGTTTTATGTACATAAGTATATTGTGTACTTTTACTGAAGTAAAATTTTGAATGTAGGACTTTTACTTGTAAACAAAATATTTTGACTGTTTGATTGTATTCTAATTATTGATCATTAATGTGTTCATCACTTTAATGTAGCAGCTGTTAAAGGTGGAGCTCATTTTAATTAAGTTACTTTAAAAGTCACCAGAATGCACGACACAAGTCTCTGAAACTCAAATTGTTCTGGGGGATAGTATCGTCTGTAAATTACGGCAAAAATACAATAAAAAACTCTGTAGTGGATTAGAAGTATACAGTAAGATAAAATGGAAATAATCAATTAAATGACAAAGACATTAAGAACAGTACTTGAGTAAATGTACTTGGGTGCATCCCACCATTGCAGATAAACAATTTATATTTGAAATGTTATATTATCAGACAAATACAATATACAATCCTCTTTTCTCTGCTTCCTCAAAGGACCCATATTATAAAAAAAAGTGAGATTTTCATGCTTTTTTTTATTATAAAGCAGGCTTATGTCCTATATAAATACTGCGAAAGTATCGAAACGCTCAATCCAGAGGGAAATACACACAGCCCGTATTCAGAAACTCTGCATTTGAAACAAGCTGTCTGGATTTCTGTCCATTTGTGATGTCACAAATATACAATATTTAGACCCTTTACACAGATTTAAAAGTAAACATTCTAAATGTGTCCCAGTTTATTCCTGGTTGCAGTGTATGTGAATGTCATCAGCTGACAGGAAGTAAACATGGGCCCAAGCTGTTGCCTAGCAACGCAATTCTGTTGCAATTTCGCGCAATTCCGTCGAAATGCGTTAAAACGGAGTGTTTCAGAGGATAAAAATAAGCATATTCAGGCCGTATGAGGAAAATACTTTTTTTTTTTTTAAATTACAGCATGTAAACATGTTCAAGTAGAAACACAAAATTAATATGGGATCTTTAAAGGAATTTGGTATCACATTTCAAATATTTAATCTTCTAACATAAAGGATTTTAAAACCTTTGCAGCAAATCCTCACATTGGAGAAGCTGCAACCACAAACATATGATGATCTTATAGACCATGACAGAGCCAACAGGATATAAAGGAGTTAAAATGCAACATACAAGTTAATGCAGCAGTAATATTTATCCAGAAACATCAGATAGATAACAAGAAAACACTGACAGGGAACATTTTACTGACACAGCTATACTTTTACTTTAACTACATTTTGCTGATGCATACTTTTACTTCAATAAGGTTTTAAATGCAGGATTTTTTACTTTTAGTGGAGTATTTTCACAGTGTGGTATTAGTACTTTAACTGCATTAAAGGAGCTGAGATATTATTATTCCTGGAGTCAGTTTAGTTGCTTCTAGTCACCGGGATGTTGTTTTTAGTCCGTGGGATGTCGTATTATTATTATTATTCTGAGGGCGTCTCTTCTGCAGTGACCGACTGGAGTTAAGCTGCAGCTGACTGAGACTCTGTGAAGCGTTCAGTTCACCTGAAAATCCTCAATGTGAGTCGGTCAGCAGCAGCGGAGGTTCAGAGGCTTCATGGCGGCTTTAAGATTAAACCCAGAGCCCCTCTGACCCGCTCCAGTTTCAGACCAGAGGAGAAACACGATGGGATGGAAGGAAAATGTTTATTTCTGGAAGATATATACTTATAGATTTATAATTTGTATTATTTTCCACACATAATGGCTGGTTTTAGGATTCAAAAGGCCAAAAATGTCTTTTATTTTGTTACTTTTGTGTGTTTAATATTATAAAATAAGTATGGTATAGAGTATAGTACAGTATAAATAGCTTATTTGGTGACACTGGATAGCAGAGGTTGTGCTGATTTGTAGGATATAAAACACTTGATGATACCGTTAAAAATCACTACAAAAATAGCAAAAATCTTAGGGGTTTATAACATCTGTTTTATGATGTTTCCTAATTTATATGTGGAATGTGAAACAGTACGTTTTATATAATCTCCATTTCCTCTTCTGTTGTTTTTAGAATATGATGTATGGAGTTGATTACTAACTGGATGTATCTTCAGATGAAAACTCACAAAGTCAGACAAAATATACCGATGAATAACCCTCCAGTGTTTCCTGTCAGCTTCCTTCTCCTCAGAGGTCATCAGGCTGCTGTAAAGTGGTGAAATCCTGACCTCTGTTGGACAGTTGAAGCACTGCAGCAGCTCCACAGAAGATTGAATCCTGATTTCTGTTGAAGTCTGATGCCTGTTTAAACCCAAACAACTGTTGCAGCAAATTAAACTTAATATTATGTCAAATAAAATCATCCTCAGGTGTTTTCAGATGGATGCTTTAGAAGGAAATAAAGAATCCTCTCACTGTTTGTCACTTTAATAATATTTCAGTCATTAGATATTCATCAAGTGGGGTAGATTTTCAGTAGTACAACAGAACGACAGTCTCCAGGATTTTTTAGGGTTTTTGATCCAAACCACTTTTCAATAATACAAATAAACTTTATTTTTTTAACTTTATTTTATCTTTCACTGCACGTTTGTAGAATATGACATTATGACATAGAACATTAGATACATCATGTAAAACAGAAAAGTTTCACTTATAAACCAATGTGGTTTTTGTCACTATCGTCACCATCTTGGTTTTTGGCTGTTGCCATCTTGGTTTCTAGCCATCGCTATCTTGGTTTTTTGACGTCGCCATCTTGGTTTTTAACTGTAACCATCTTGGTTTTTGGTCGTCACCATCTTGGTTCTTAAAAGTCACGGTCTTGGTTTTTGGCCGTCTCCATCTTTGTTTTTGCAAGTCGCCATGTTGATTTTGGGCTGTCTCCATCTTGGTTTTTGGCCGTCTCCATCTTGGTTTTGGGCCGTCGCCATATTTTCTTGTTTTTTATTTTGTTTTCCACCTTTGCTTTAAACACAAATCTCATATGTCTGATATTGATATTGATTTAATTTATATTCATCTTGTTATTCTTTACAAGTGAAGTCATTTTATTTTATGTTTGAATATTTTGTGCTTTTTTTAAAGTATTTTAATAGCTTTTTTTTTTTCACTAATGTACGTTAAGTGTGTTTTATTACCATAATTGATATACTGTATGTGTTACATGTTGCTTTTATGTTTTGGTGAAAACAATTTTCCAATAACAATAACAAAGTTCCAACCAGTATCTCTCTCTGTCTGTCAGATGTGGATCTCTCAGAGAGACGAAGGGTCTTTTGGAGGACAGAATTGAATTTTAATTTTAATACTGAGCTTTGTCAGACTGAAATCTGAAGAGTCTCCTGTTTCTTCAGGAGACTCTGACGGCTCCTGCTGAGGCGTCGGAGTTAAAAAGAAGTCCTGGAGGGAAGGATTTACTCACAAACAAATTTATATGCAAAGCTGTCACAAACTCTGTGGGGAGAAATTTCAGAGAAAGAGTCTTTGTCTTTTGCCCCGGAGCTGGCGGCGTTACAGGGACGACTGAACAAAGAGGGAGTTACAGGAGACAGAAGAGACCAGAATAAAGACATAAATAACGCTGGAATCAGAGTAAAGTCAAACACTAGGATGTCAGGGGGGTTTCATTGTTAATAAAGGAGGCAATTAGGAGGCAATTAAGTCTTCTTCAAAGCTGATCGTGATGTAACTGGCTCTCTAAAAGTTTGCTGCTGCAGCTTCTTTTGGGTCTAACATCATCTATTATTTTATTATCTCAAGATATCAAACTCGTCCTCATAATTTGTCTGATTATCTTGAGAAAAGAAGCAGTGCTCATATTGAGTTTTTTATGTTCTTTATTTTGGGAGTGCCTCAGGGTTTGATGCTGGGCCCACTGCTGTTTCCCATTAATGTGACAGCAGCATCACTCAGCAGAGGCAGCCACCGCTGCTGTAGGCTAAATAATCAGCAGGTCTGGAGCCCTGAGAAGAAACCATCTATTTATGTGTGTTTGGGATATAATAAAAAGCAGGGCTGCATCTAACAATTATTTTTATTGTTGATTAATCTGACGATAATTTTCTTGATTTATCTATTGTTTGTTTGGTCTATCAAATGTCAGAAAAATGTCCAAATGACTGTCCAAAAAATGTCCAATAAAAGTTCCCAGAGCTAACATCTGCAAAAGACTTGTTTCAAAGGCTTTGCAGCAAACAGTCTAAATATATTCAGTTTAGAATCATATAAAATCGGCATCTTGGTTTTTAGCCGTCGCCATCATTGTTTTGGCTGTAGCCATCTTGGTTTTTGGTTATCACCATCTTGGTTTTTTTCTGTTGCCATCTTGGCTTCTGGCCTTTGCAATCTTGGTTTTTGGCCGTTACAATCTTGTTTTTTGGCCGTTGCAATCTTGTCTTTTGGCCATCACCATCTTGTCTTTTGGCCGTCACCATCTTGGCTTTTGGCCGTCACCTTTTTGGCTTTTGGTCGTAGCCATCTTTGTTTTTGGACGTCAACATCTTGGTTTTGGCTGGAGCAATTTGGGTTTTTGGCTGTAGCCATCTTGGCTTTTAGCCGTCGCCATCTTAGTTTTTGTTCATCGCCATCTTGGTTTTGGGTCATCACCATCATGATTTTCGTTTTTTTGGCCGTTACCATTTTGGTTTTTAACCGTCACCATCTTAGTTTTTGTTCATCACCATCAAACACACGAACAAATCATCAAACCAACAAACTGAACCAAAAACATAACCTTCTTGAAAGATGCAACAATTAGCACCAAAAACAAAGTACAGTTGAGGCTAATGGGGAAGAGAGTTATTACAATTCATCCTGTGGGGAATATTCATGGTTGTGCCAAATTTCATGCCAATCCCATCCAATGGTGGCGCTAGAGGAAAAGTTGAATGTTTACCAAAGTCAGTAAGATGAATCCTCTGGGGAATAATAGTGTTTGTACAAAGATTTCATGACAATCCATCCAATAGTTGTCAAGAAATGTCAGTCTGGACCAAAGTGGAGGATTTATCGGTGTTGTTAAGTCTTTATTTTAACACTTAAGGGACAATCTATCTGTTATTGTTGCTGGTAATCTGCAACAGATTATAGTCTACATTCAGTGTTTATCAACCCAACACAGCAAAAACCATTATGGCTCACTGTATATGATAAACAATGCTCACAAATGCTTTAGTTCAAAGCTCTGCTGCTCACCAAAATATGTCTGTGAGCTAGCGGAGGGAAAGAAATAAAAAAAGGAGGGGTTTGAAATGGTATTCTGTGATTATGCAAATTAAGAGAGTACATAGGGACTATGTGACCCAAATATGGAGGAGAATAATGATGAGCTTAATAACATGCAGGCAGCAGATATGTGACACCTCCGCATGCTATGTGACTGGGAATATAACTGGAAGATTGATAATAAATACCCCACTAATCTAAATATAGAGAGAGGAAGAAGGAGATTTACAACATAAAGTGACTGTCAGAGGAGCCGGGGATAGACCGTGAATTCGTATAACGAAAGTGTTTTCATTTCTTGGCTGAATGAAGATACTGATATTAAATGAAACTAGAAAAACCTAATGAATCCATCGGTACCAACCATGTCATACTAGCTTGTCAGGAAGGAGGTTAAATAACGCTCCAAATTTACGCTAAATTTTGGAGAGGAAAAAACTGTCATAAACATTTTCAAAAGGCGTCCCTTGACCTCTGACCTCCAGGTATTTAAATGGATTCTATGGGTACCCACGAGTCTCCCCTTTACAGACATTTATGATAATCACATGCAGTTTGGGGGCAAGTCATAGTCAAGTCAGCACACTGACACACTGACAGCTGTTGTTGCCTGTTGGGCTGCAGTTTGCCATGTTATGATTGGAGCATATTGTTTTATTCTAAATGCAGTACCTGTGAGGGTTTCTGGACAATATCTCTCATTGTTTTGTGTTGTTAACTGATTTACAATTATAAATATATACATATATATGCATAAAGCAGCATATTTGTCCACTCCAATATTGATAAGAGAATTAAATACTTGACATTCTCCCTTTATGGGACATTATGAACAGATACAAAATGTTGATTAATTTGCGATTATGAGGTATCTTATGAGATATTATTCTTATATAACACCCCTGGTTCCCTCTGTTAATGGTGGTTCTATAGAGAACCTGCAGGTCTGATCCCCGTCCTGCCGTCCTGTGCTGCGGCCCTGCAGCCAGCAGATGTCAACGTTGCAGCAGACGGTCCCGGTTGTGTCTCTGGTTCCAGCTGAGAGCTGCAGGCAGCTCCTGCTGAGGCAGATAAATGTGAGCCGGAGGCCATCAGAGCGCTCTGATAATCAGCCTGCAGCCCGCTGAACGCCGCTTTATCTGTTTCCATCCAGAGACAAACTATCTGATCTGAACGCTACACAGCTGCACACCAGGCAGCTACAACCCCTGAGGACGGCTCTGGGGGTCCTAATGTCGACAATATTACATCTTTAAAAGGACCATACCGCAGGTTGAAGTGATATTTTACAGTCAGGCTTCTCTGTGCTGGATGTCTCTCCTGGCTGTTGAGGCTTCATTCCAGATGTTTTAGTTCTGGATCTCCATCCTCCTCTTGTCTCTCTCCCACAAATATTTAAACTAAATCACACATTTTTCATCTGTTCAAAATGTACCACAAAGGGAGATTTGTCAAGTATTTAATACTCTTATCAACATGGGAGTGGACAAATATGCTGCTTTATGCAAATGTATGTAAATATTTATTATTGGAAAAAAATGAACAACACAAAACAATGACAGATATTGTCCAGAAACCCTCACAGGTACTGCATTTAGCATAAAACAATATGCTCAAATCATAACATGGCAAACTACAGCCCAACAGGCAACAACAGCTGTCAGTGTGCTGACTTGACTATGACTTGCCCCAAACTGCATGTGATTATCATGAATTCACATACTGTTTAATTTATATATTAACTAGAATGGCACTCGGAGAGCGCAGACCTCCGCCAATGCGTGACTGTAAAAACAGATCACAGCTCACAGCTGGCGCTACAGTGAGGTGGTCGGCTTGTTATTAACGCGGTGGGTTTCCGTGTAACGTATCGGCAGATGCCTCTCTCATTCAGCAGCCTTGTTATGTATAACGTTACACTACGTTGTCTCTCATCCCGCCATCTACCGCTTTTTTCTTTCTCACCACGAACGGCCAGCAGCTCCCGCAAACACATCCATACACTTATCTCTCTGCTCTCAGAAGGAGGAGGGCGGGGTCACGCGTAATCGGTTACACTGCGCATGTGTTATATACCCTTTGGTATTAATGCTCAGGCTGATCGGAATTCTTAAAAAAAAATCCTGAATCCGGATCATGATCCGGATCGCCACCAAAATCTAATGGATTGTTCATTGTGCTGCACCCCACCCCTCCAAAAAAGTTCATTCAAATCCATCACGGACTTTTGGAATAATCCTGCTAACGGACAAACAAACCAACAAACCAACGCCGGTGAAAACATAACCTCCTTCCTAGGCCTTCGGCCTTGGTGGAGGTAATATCAAACCTGCTGATCCTCTAACAGCCCTGCAGCCTCGGAGCAGCGATCACTGGTAACCAGCGGTCATGCTGTTGTTTGGTGTTAAATGTTTGGAGAGCTCCAGTGACCTCTGCCAGGGACAATCAGCCGGAGAGCCGAGCCGCAGCAGCAGCCGGCCCCCTCGGCTCCAGCAGCCAATTTAAAGCTGTGAGCGGCGGCGGCGGCGGTGGCTCCCTGGCCTGCCGCGCCGCATTACCGACCTTAATTGATTTTCCGTTGTAATCTCAAGGTCTTGATGACATTCTGGACGCTGCAGCTCTGTGTGGATACACTTGCTCTGCCTCTGCCAATTAATACATGTTCCTCTGCTGGAGGAAGGCTGTCACTTCTCAGCATGAAGGTTTACCTCACTAATACACCCCGGTAGGATTCAGGGTTTAGGAGAATCACTCCAAAAGACCTTCGATTTGAATAAATTAGCTACTAGATTTTCAATGAAATGTGGATATTAATGGTCCTTAGAGGATGAATTGTAATAATTATGTTCACCAGATTTGTCACCAAAATCTAATTATTTTCTCCCAAAAATATACAATGTCAACGTGCTTCCATCTCAACATCTTGATCCTTGCTTGGATCGCCATGAAGTTTTACACCGACATTCATGATCCCCAGAGGATGAACCTCACTGACTTTGGAGATCCCCTGAATTTCTAAATCAACGTATCCTCATAGAACATTTTGTATGATATCTGACAAAAAGTTATTCTTTATTATTCTTTTGTTTTCCTATGAACATCCTGGTGTTAAGTACGGAAGCAGCGTGACAAATAAGTCAACGTTTGGATTAAAATAACTACAGAAGTGACATAACTTAAGTACAGAAGTTACTTGACATATAAATCAACGTTGACTTCTGGCCTCACACGGGGCACCAACAGTGGTCTCCTGGTGAAAGTCTGGTGTTTTTTGACCCACCCATACACCCCGACCTCGTCCCTACACGGCGTCCGTCGCTCTTTACACTTCATAGTTCACGATTATGTTGATCACATTGATTTTGTAGGAGCGGTGATGAGAACAGCCTGTCAAGCGCCATCATGAACTTTTTGTTTATAGTCAAATATCTCAGGAAGTAATAACTTAATATCCAAGAGGAAACATGAAACATTTTCTGGCATGAAGCAAATCAAAACAGCAACACTGTAAGTATCTTAAAAATCCAATCAAAGGAGTCAGTGATGCTGATAAATCACTGAGACGTCCTCCCCCGACCTGCTGAGGGCGGCCCTGTTGGCATGTTTTGTTTTTTAATGTTAAACACTAACCTTGTCTTTTGCTGGTGAACGTATCTGTAATTTTGCAGCATTTGCTGTAGCTCAACTTTGATTTACACATTTAATTTAGCCAGGTATAATTCTCCCGATGGACAGTCCAGGCCTGCAGGTTTAAATAGATCATAAAGAGTGTTCAGATGGCTGAGAGTAGGGTTTCACATAGTAATGAATTTATTTCAGTTAACTACTAATTATAATTTTGTCTTGTTTTGTCCGACTAACAGTTTAAAAGCTAAAGATATTCCATTTACAGGGATATGAAACACAGAAAAGCAGCAAACCTCACATTTGAATAGGCATGGTTGGAGAGAAAAATCTGTTTTTGATGGGTCATATTTTAGTCATATTTGTATTAATCTAATTAACAGGGTGTGAAATGTGCCTCTTAAAGATGTTATAAATGATTCTGTGTGTTTACAAACACATCTGGTATGAGTCACACATCCAGAGGACGTCTATCGCCCTGGAAACGGGCGATCCGCCACCTCATTAGCATTCAGACGGTCACACAGGAGAACAAGCTCACCTGTGAACAGAGCCAAAGCACACAGACCAACACTAACTGAGTGTCAAGACAATACGGTGGTTAATCTGCTGGATTATCCTCAGACGGAGACGCAGAGGGATGACACAGCAGCAGGTTGTGCTGGTCAGATGTCGGGGTTTTAAAATGTTGAATAGTCGGCCGAGGGGAGGCTGCGGAGGGAAGATAAGCAGCGATGGCTGCCGTCCTCTCCAAGACAAGAGGCTGCTGACTTCCATTTATCAAGGACGGTCAGAGCACTGATGGCATGAGAGCGTGACGCAAACGTACTTTACCAGCAGAGACACAGTAAACAGTTAACAGCACATACAGGACAGAAAATCAGCACGTTGATGCACAAATGTGTTGATTTTATTCACACATACAGACACATTTATCCTTGACTTGTAAGGTTCCTCAATCAACCCGCTCTCATGGGAAAGCATATTTAAATACAATGACATTACACGGACATTCCGTGTGTCATGAGTACGCATTTTAGCATTTTTGCGTGTCATTTGTACGCCACGCAAACACCCACAGTTTTTTTTCCTTAAACCAAGATAGAGACGACCAGAAACAAAGATACCAACGAATAAAAACCAAGATGGCCATGGCCCGAAGCCACGATGGTGACGGCCAAAAACCAAGATGGCGACAAATAAAAACCAAGAAAGCGACAGCCAGAATCCAAGATGGTGACGGCCAAAAGCCAAGATGGCGACGAATAAAAACCAAGATGGCGATGAGTAAAACCCGAGATGGTGACGGCCAAAAACCAAGATGGGGACGAATAAAAACCAAGATGGCGACAGCCAAAAACCAAGATGGTGACAGCCAAAAACCGAGATGATGACGAATAAAAACCAAGATGGCGACGGCCAGAAACCAAGATGAAGATGAATAAAAACCAAGATGGCTACGACCAAAAACCAAGATGGCGACGGCCAAAAACCAAGATGAAGACAAATAAAAACCAAGATGCCGACGGCCAAAAACCAAGATGGCGACGGCCAAAAGTTAAGATGGCGACAACCAAAACCCAACATGGCAATCAAGATGGCGATGAATAATAATCAAGATGGTTCTAAAAATGCTGAACTCAAGGCTTCAAAACGGCAGTCCAACAACAGTCTGGAACACGGGTCTCCTTGCACGTGAAGTTATCGTGTCACCATTTGGTCTGACCGGGCTGGTCAATCAAGACGATTGACAGGATTCTTGCATAAACCCGTGATATCGTGAGAATCCAGCTGCCTAAAGAATTTGGCACAACCCGACGCTTTTGTCCAAAGTGATGTATACATGAGGAACAAGCCAAACCACAGTAGATCAGGGAGAAACCTTTGACGAATAAAATTAAATTAAACTAGATCATTCATCTGACGGACACTGGATAATAAATATTTCACATATCAGGAGTCATTTCAGGTTCAGTGTCTTGCTCAAGGACACTTTGACACCAACCCGACAATTAATGGCCGACCTGAACACAAAGTCAAAGGATTTCTCAAAACGTTGAGCTGCTTCTTTAAACATATTAATGAGAATTGTTCAATATTTTTATGTCCCTGAAAATGGAAAAATTAAAATGTGACGTGACCTCTTGGGAAGTCCCCACGAGGATAAATAAAACAGGACAGTAGAGAGAATCAATCAGCCCGGCAGACAGCTAATGTCACCACAGATATTAACAAAACTTCCATCTACATCTGATTCATCATGGCTGTCCCATGCAGAGCCTCGAGGCTGGAAAAAGAAAAAACACTACAGTTATTTTTATGGAGATAATGACCGTCGCCCATTTAAAGGTGTCGCTGTGATTTATGGAAAACATTCTCCCAGCAGGCCTCTGGATTACCATCTCCCTCTCTCATACAAGAATGGCCATATGTAAGCTACAGATAATAGGAGGTACATACTTCTGTTGCTCTATGTGCTTATTTCTAATAGGCATTTACCTGTATTTATGGGAAATCATTTTGTTATGTATCAAGAAAAACATTTGATTTATTGTCGAGCTCCTTTCTGATTGGTTTGTTTTATTATTTTATTGCATTTTCATAACTAGACAACCTGAAGACCTGCAGACTGAGCCAATCACAGAGCAGGTTAACTGTAAAGGTTGAATTATCGCGGTATTGTTTAACCCTCTGTCGGCATTTCCCATTTGAAGTCAAATAGACCATAAAACAGGAGATGCTTTAGGGCGGTGCTACCTTGTGATTGACAGGTTGCTACCACGCCATTGTCCGGTCTGGGAGTTGTCCGTGTTTTTTGTTTTAAAATGTTAACGCTTTCACAGTGTTTTCACTCCATCGAAGTTAATTAACATTTTGATCGCCTAAAAATGTCTTGAATGTCAAAAAAACAACATGGTGATGGCAAAAAAACAAGATGACGACGGCCAAAACCAAGATGACAACGGCAAAAAAAAAACAAGATGACGACGGCCAAAACCCAAGATGGCGACGGACAAAAACCAAGATGGCAACCAACAAACACCAAGCTGGAGATAGCCAAAAACCAAGATGACGACAGACAAAAAACAAGATGGCAACCAACAAAAAACAAGACGGCGACGGCCGAAAACCAAGATGGCGACGGCCAAAAACCAAGATGGTGATGGTCAAAAACCAAGATGGTGACGGCCAAAAAACAGTATGGCAACCAACAAACACCAAGATGGCGATGGCCAAAAACCATGATAGCGACGGCCAAAACCAAGATGACGACAGCGAAAAAAACCAAGATGACGAAGGTCAAAAACCAAGATGGCGACGGCCAAAAACCAAGATGGCGACAAACAAAAACCAAGATGGTGACGACCAAAATGATGATCACGAGACATCCAAACCGTAGTCCACAAACGTGACATCAGTAATTTCCTAAAACAGCTGCTCGCTGTAGTTTCTATCAAATGAACAGGAAGAAATAGTGACTTATTTTCAGTGGCGGATTAATCCACATGTGGTGGTGAGTTTTAGTGGCAGCAGGACGGTGGTGATGAAGGAACATGTCACTAAGTGCAAACACAATACTTGTTAGCAGATATCCTTTAATGTACATATTTAAACCACTAAAGGTTCCTGTATTGATGGTTTGGTTAACCACAGAGTGAAGGTTTAACACATGATCACATCACAGACTCAATCAGATCAATAATGATCAGAGTCGTGTTTCTCATTGATCCTCCTCAGGATGCACATTAAATATTCACACGAGTCAACACTGCACTCTCTGATGAGCTATTAAAGCTCCCTCTGTTGGGTTGAACTAATCCTGCTGCTACATATAGAAATATAAATGTTTATCTGACCCCATCTTGTCCAGCTGAACGCTGCAGAGCCTCTTTTATCATCATCTGTGATCTATAAGAGCTGATATCTTCACATTTTGGCCACATTTTTGTACAAATGAATGAATCTGTTGTTTGCTGATAAAAATAAAATACTGATCCAACTTGTAGCAGTTTTGCAGATTCGTCATGAATATTATACATCTCTCAGATGGAGATCTGAATGAGGGATCTTCTTTTTGCACATGGCTAAATATAGCACATCAAAGCTAATGGTTTGAGTTCACAGATTAAATTCAAGATAATACTCAGGCTGTATTCATGTCACGTTGTTAGGGAAGAAATTCCAAAATGGTTACCCCTATTGCTAAACTTGTAGTCGCACCATATGACATTTAATGACATAGTTATTGAGTCATTTATTTATTCATTTATTTTTTGGCAGATTCTGTCCTCCATATAGCAAATAATAAATAATGTGTGAAATGCAAAGGGAAAATTGTGCATAAATAATAATAAAAAAATTAAATGCTTAAATAGATAAATGAATAAATAAATACCTGCATTTAAAAATATATAAAACATAAATGCTTAAATAAATACATTTTAATAAATAAATAAAAATAGTATTATAAAAATAAATAAATACAAATAAATAAACCAAAGAGTAAATAAATAAATAAAGGAATTAATACAAAGATAAATAAATAAAGAAGCAAATTAAACAGATATATCAATTTATGTCACATTTTATCAATTAATTAAATGGCTACATTTATTTTAAATATTATTTTCATTACATTTAATGATATATTTATATATTAATGGAGTCATTTATTTATTTATTTATTTTTGGCAGATTCCATCCTCCATAAAATCAGTGTTGTTGACTGCTTTGATATTAAAAATAGCCGATAATAAATAAGGGGTAAAATGCGAAGGGAAATTGTGCATAAATAAAAAAAATAATAAAATAAAAAAAATGCTTAAATACATAAATAAAAATAAATGCGAAAAATAAATTAATTATAAAAATAAATTAATAAAAATAAATAAACCGAAGTCTGAGTAATTTATTTATTTATTAATTTATTTTTGATTTTGGGAGGTTCCGTCCTCTATAAAATCTGGGCGTTTGGCTGCAGTAATAAGGATTATGTAGGCCAACACATCCAGTGTGTCCTGGATATTGTGTTTGAAAAGCGTGGAGAGCAAGAAATAAAGAGAACAAAGCCTGGGAGGATTTCAGCTGGCTGGTCTCTCCCACACTTACACCCAACCTCACCCAGAAGAGAGGAAACTCATCTGTCACTCACTGATATTCCTCTGCTCCATTTTCCTTCCCACACTGTTGGGTTTGACGGCTCTCAGCTCGCTGTCAGGCTTTGTTTGGTGGAACATTTCTTCTCCGTTTATGTCACATTGAAGAAAGCGTGCCCAGACCTGCAGACTCATTAAGATGCTAAAACAACTCCAACATAACCAAAATATGGAGGTGGGCTGCCAAAAATGGTCTTACATCTTCTTCTTCTTCTCCAGCGTATGTTTCCCAGCAACAACAGAGCGCTCAGCTGCCATGTTTTGTCTTTTAACTCTCCGCCTACGTCAGTTTGGTTGACTTCTTCTTTGCGCCTGTATTTTAGCAAATATCTGATCAATTTTACAAGATATGAATAAGGTTAATAAAATGACCTTAGACTTTATATAAGAAGTGGACGTAGTCACCGTGATGTCTCCATCCTGGTTTTTGGACGTCTCCATCTTGGTTTTTAGCCGTGGCCATCTTGTTTTTTTGGACGTCACCATTTTGGCTTTTCGGCCCTAAACATCTTTTTTGTTTTGGCCGTCGCCATCTTGTTTTTTTGGACGCCACCATCTTGGTTTTTGGCCGTTACAATCTTGTTTTTTGTCCGTCGTCATCTTGGTTTTTGTCCGTCAGCATTTTGGTTTATGTCTGTCAGCATCTTGGATTTTGGCCGTCACCATCTTGGCTTTTGGCCGCTGCCATCTTGGTTTTTGGCCGTATTCATCTTGTTTTTTGGCTGTCGCCATTTTGGTTTTTGTTCATCGCCATCTTGGTTTTTAGCCGTCGCCATCTTGGTTTTTGGCTGTTGCCATCTTGGTTTTTGGCGTCGCCATCTTGGTTTTTATTCATTGCAATCTTGGTTTTTGGCCATCGCCATCTTGGTTTTTGCTGACGCTATCTTGGTTTTTATCACCACCATCTTGGTTTTTGTCATCGCCATCTTGGTATGTGCTGTTGCCTTCTTGTTTTTTCGCCGTCGCCATCTTGGTTTTTGGCCATTGCCATCTTGGTTTTTGCCGTCGCCTCCTTGGTTTTTGTCCTCGCCATCTTGGTTTTTGCCCTCGCCATCTTGGTTTTTGTCATCGCCATCTTGGTTCTTCTCCATCTCCATCTAATTTACTAGATGAACATCATGCTATTGAAAAAGATGATCTGGCCTTGAGGCTGCTGAGTCGTATTTACTGCGTTCACCACTTCCAACGATGAGGACCTTACGTTTAGAGACAAAATCAGAAATGGAACGAATAAAAAAGTTAAATTCTGATTGACAACTTTTGACCTTTGTGGTTTATTGATTATTTTGTCGGTTTTCCCAGAAGCATCACCTCATCAGTATCAACTTTACCAAAGGTCATTTGGGTACTGTGAGTAGAAGCATCCAAACCCACACAAACACCCCTTCTTGCCAAATTTCCTCTGGTTTCATTTGCCCTCCTCGTCGAGGTGGAACTTTTGTGCCATTTTGGAGAAACTCTTGATGGAAGGTGAAAGGACGGATATTGGCCTGAGGGGACTCAGATCTGTTTCTCCAAAACCTGAACAAACAGTGACGGAGGGCTGACTCCGCAGCCTCTTCAGTCTGTCTCTGTCGCGGCGTCTCGCTGTCACGTTGTTCTTTTCTTAACAGACTTCACTTCAACAGACTTCTCTCTGCCTGGGAGGGATCCACAAGACAGGAATGAAGCTTGTTTCTGAGCTGAAATTAGATTTTTGCATACATGCTGAGAATTTCTATTAACGCACGATTTAATTTACATTTTTGATTTCAAAACAATCCATTTTTGTTCCATCTCAAACTTTTCCTTCCACATATTAAATCCTACCTTTAAAAAAAGAGTGGATATTTCCAGTCTGTATGTCCTTATTTCTTGTAGAAACTCTCCGTGACGTCTTGTGAATCTAATTGTATGTTTATGAGCTGAACAAGCGGAGACAGAGGTTGTGTGCAGACACTAAATCTAATCCTATACATGAGGGCTGATCAGCTCGCTGCTCAGCTCGCCATGGAACCCCATTCTCCTGTATTTCATGTTTGGACTGTTGCCAGGTTCGGTACAAACACGTCCAACCGTTCGTTATCGAAACATGATGAACCTTGACAAGACCGAAGAAACTAACTGAAAAACATTAAACTGTATTTTCAAAGATCTTCTTTAGTTTCCTGCCTTCTTCTTCTTCTTCTTCTTTTTCTCCTTGTCTGTTAGTTCGTTTTCAGTGAGAGGACTCAGAGCTGAGCAGCATCCTTCAGTAATCTGGCCTCTTGTCTCTTCTTCTACAACACTGAGAGGAAACCTCCAGCCAACAGATGATGCTACTCATTGTCTCTTCTGGACACTCTTTATGATTCTATGGGCTCAAGAACTGTACTCAATAAAACATTAACTAACAAAAATAACTACATTTATCTGACAGCTTTACAAATTAAGATTTTGCACACAAATATAAAAAAGCCTTTATAAAAATATGATGTGTTGTTATAAATTAAACTTCCCAACATTATTGGGGAGTAGTACAGTACTACAGACACAAATAACCTCAGGCACTAAAAAGGTATTTTGCTGGGACACCCTGGTGGTTTAAGGATTAAGGTGGCGACAACTCCCTGTCATCTCTCAGCCCAGTCGCCAGTAAAAATGTTGGCATTGTACGTTTCCGCAAACCACGGATACATTGAATGTTCGATGTTCTGAACCAAAAGTAAATTTCATGTCAGCCTTGTATCACGCGCAGAAGCGCGCAATGCACGTGGTTAATGTTGTGAAACGATTGGTTAAACTAGACAAAACTACTAGATTAAAGTTAGAAAAAACATCATAGGTTGGGTTCAAATAATAACGTAAAACGGAACGTAACAATGTAACATAACAACGTAACGCCACAACGTAACGCCACAACGTAACGCCACAACGTAACGCCACAACGTAACGCCACAACGTAACGCCACAACGTAATACGTCAATATTTTTTTCTAGTGACTGGGCCGATCTCTCTTCTTTTGTCTATATAATAAAGGCAAAATAATAAAGTGGGATTCAAGTTATTTATTATTTTATTTGTATCTTCAGGACACCTCATTGTTTTCCAGGATATTTTGGTCTCTTTCGTCCTTTTCCATGACGTGTCGGGGATCCTCCTCCTGTCAATCAGTCCAGCAGAAGTTGTTTTATTATCAGTCTCAGATTTGATTTCTTCAGCAGACGTTTGAGTCTGACAGCAGCTCTCCTCTCAGGGAGAAAGTAGTGTTGGGTTTCTCTCTCTGGGTAGAATAACGTCTCTGGATGATCGTGGTGTGGTGGAAGAGATCTAGAGGAGGTCTTCCAGGTGACCCCCCCCTTGATGCTATAGACCTGTTCACCTGGTGGGTGGGTGATCTGAGTGTGTCAGAGCACCAATCAGCCCACAGGAAGCTGTTGGTTAGGTAACATCATCCTAAATACCTCACAGAGCATCTTCTGCATTACAAGTAAGATGTTTGGATGTATTTACTTATTGGATGTGGTTTTTGTGGCTCAATACTGAACCATTTTCTGGAGGAAACAGCTTCCTCCTCTTGAGCTGAATATATTATCTTTCTCTTTGTGTATTTACAGATGTGTTGAAGCCTGACGTCTGGCTGTAACTCTGCAGCCTCGCAGGCCTCATTCAGCTGCTCACGTGTCAGACTATCACGAGGATGCCGCAAATTACTTCAGAGTTTTGGAAAACCAACGCACCTCAGAGGAAATCTAACATCCTCATTGGTGACTGTGCTCGCTGAGCAGCCTGAGGTTTAAGAGGGCGGTTTAACAGGAGGGCGGCTGACAGGGCCCTTCATTTAAAGACGCATCGTCCCCGACCACGGCGGGTTAATGCTACTCCTGAGTATTGGAAGTGGCTTCACCTTATTGATCGGGACATTTACATCAATCCTAGCATGCGGCCGCGTCCTGAGGAGGCTCCAATAAAGCTCCTCTACTCATCTCATCGGTGTCAACACATGATACTGTAGCGCGGTGATTGATTGGCGGCGTGATGGATCGTATATGTCCGCGTCCTGACACGCGGCAGCAGCGTGCTGCGCGTTGAAGGACGGAGGGCTGTAACGGCCTCCGAAGGTCGAAACTGTGAAACCAGATCATTCATCACGTCATGGAGAGACTTTCTCCTAACATAAGATATGGCGCTCTGTGAGAGGACGCCACGCATCAGCGGGGGATTTATACATCACAACCAGGAACATGGACATGATGATATCATATACAGAATCTAGTTTGTGCCTTTAATATAGTCACTGTTTGTGTTTTTACATTTAGACTTCTGGAGGGATGAAAAATAAACATCATCCTTTGACAGCACTGGTTAAATATATTTCCACAAATCCTTAAAGGGACTATTTGTAACTTTCAGAAATGCTTCTTACAGCGACACCTGTGGCCGTGAAATCACGAAAGTCAGCGTCGGGCTCTGCGCTTGCTCGCTCTCAATATACCTGACGAGCAGCACTCAAAACAGTGAGACGACACACGTCAGCTAAAACCACAATATCACTCTATATTTCAGGTGCTTGGCAGTAATGTTAGCTGACCAGACGAAGGTCTCTCCATGAACATGATTTAGATCTGATCCTAGTGTTGGCTTTTCCTGCCTAAGTGCAGGCTGAGGCAGCAGGGCTCTCCAGCGTGTCTCCTCTGCTCTCTCCGCCCGCAGCCGGAGAGAGCAGAGGAGACACCGGCACCCGGTAGGTAACGAGAAGACAACGTAAATCTCTGTAGAGCTCCGTCACTTCACAAGACACGGAAAACCTCTGTTGGTCTGGAGGAGCTGCAGCAGTTATTTCTGCACAAACGTCCCTTGTACATTCACTAGATATTCTCAGAGCTAAACTAACTCTTCTGCAGTGTGGAGTGAACGCGCGTTCACGTCTAGAGGTGGAGCGAGCTGAGCTGTCTGAGTGAAGGAGAGCAGGCAGAGGAGGAGGGTACAGCGGCTACACACGAACGCGCATATGCGAGCGCGCATGTGTGACGACCCGCTACATTTATGCGTGTACAAAGTTACAAATAGTCCCTTTAAAGAGTCTTTTATGCTGCCTATATAAACAATATTTTGTTCAGCTGTAAACAAATGCTCCTCAGTTATCTGGCAGCCATCTTTGTTTTGGTCAATGAAACAAATTAAAAATGGAAAGTGCATGTGTAGAATGATGATAATGGGTTGCACACTGTACTGTGCTTTGAGCAAAATGCTAACATGCTGATGTTTAGCAGCTATAACATTTACCATGTTCACCATCTTAGCTTAGCGTATTAGCATGCAAACATTAGCTAACCCTAACCCTAACCCTAATTCACAGGAATGCCTCCTCAAGTTGGAAAGTTGGCGAAAATATTGGGACACGACTTGCCGAGTTGACGTCATATCACGCAGAAACATGGCGGCCAAAAATAAATGTTGGGTTGATGATAATAAACTTTCTTATTAATTCACGTATTGCATACCAGTTTATTGCTCACATGTAATTATGGTATCAGACAATGCATTCTCATTTCCAACTTGTTAAATACCGCCGCTTAGTCAGTGCCCCTCAGCATTGGAGACCGATAAACAGGGTACCCCTCTAGTGTTAATTTTGGACGGACCAGGGACGGCGTGTCAATATACGCTTGTGATGTAACAAGGTAACGTCACAAGGTAACGTCACAACGGCACGTCACAATGTCACAACGTCACGTCATAACGTCACGTCATAACGTCATGTCACGACGTCATGTCACGACGTCAACATTTTTTTCTAGTGACTGGGCTGCATCTCTCTTCCAACTTGTTAAATACCGCCACTTAGTCAGTCCCCCATGGCATTGGAGACGATAAACAGGGTACCCCTCTAGCGTTCATTTCGGACAGACCAATTACGCTCATTACATAAATAGTGTCCTTCATAACTAAACTTCCGTCTCCGTTTTTCCGGTCATGGTTAACGTAAATGTCACTGACTAACGACTCACGTGACTCACAGGCGGCTGATGATACTAACGAATCACGTAACAAAAATAAAGGTCAACGTTACTTTTAGCCTCACACGGGGCACCAATAGCGGTCTCCTGGTTGAAAGTCTTGTGTTTGTTTGACCCGTCCTCCACCCCTCCCTCCCGCCCTGAAACAAACTCTCACACTATTAATACTACACCACTCGCTCCGACCGTCGAATAACGCCGCTGGTGGGTTTACACTGGAGTTAGTTGAAAGCCCGGGTTTGTCACGTACTGTTGCTAAAGGGTACCTCGTGTTGAGTCAGAAGTGCTTCAAAATAAAAGGATTTAAAAGCCTACATTATTATGACCCTTCTCTAGAGACTGTGAATAAACAACGGTTTGGTCAACAGGAAACTGGACTGATTGTGTCCCTGTAGAAAAAGAATCATGCTTTGAGGTTCTGGATATCAATGGCCCATAATGTAGTGCTTTAATACAGATATATTACCCATGTTGCATCAGTAAATCTAGTTGTATCAGTAACCTGCTGACTGTGCTGTCTGTTCTCTTCATTGCTCCCTTCTGGAGCGTTAGCCTGAAAGGCCTCCATCATGGTAAAAGCTGAGCGGGAAGTTTTGGCATTCTGCTGCATGTTGTTGTGGGAATCTCGCCATCTGTCCTCCTGCATGGCGAGGGTATGGCGAGGGGTTGAGGATGGCCCTGGGCGGGGACGGGAGGGCCAGGAGGCAGCCCACCAGAGGGCTCCAGCCTGGCTCGGCCTCCGTGATCCCCCCCCACTTGAACGTGGAGCCGACGGACCGTAGAGGATCGGACAGATGACGGGCTGTAATCAGTCTGTTTTTTCTCTCATTAATCACACTGATTTCTGCCTCGTTAATACGTTATAATGCTGATTTCCTCAGATCCAGCTGCCTCCACCTGAACCTGTGTTGGGCTTCTCACATTGATCTTGATTGATTTCACTTCTCTGACGTATTAGCAGCTCAGAGTCAACACATGCTGCACAGATGATGATTGGTTTTAACATATCTGGTCCTTTAAAATAAAAGTAACTACTCATCCCATAAACCACTGCAAACGGAGACTCGCCACCTCTAGAAACTCCAGAAAAAAGTTTAAACTAACCGTTCCTGGATTATTTCTCTTTTCAAATGTTTTCAGAAACACATTTCAGTGAGAAAAGAAAGTTTCCAAACAAGTCGCCGTGTTGGTTCTGGTTTGAAACCCGTGAGCGGACCACAGAGCAGCATGTATGAACGCGTATGTGATGTGTTTTTTGAACATTAAACATGATGTAGTAGAAACCCAAAATACGACCTGGAACTGAGCGTGACGTGTCTCCTTTAATAAACTGGGTCACATAAACATAGAAACACAGTGTTGAGATTATGGACACAAAGCCTTCAGGAGCTGGACTGTTGCTGAGCTGAGAGGATTATTACTGGACACCACCAAACACAAACACACAGAGACCGAAGGCCACACACAGACAGATGAAATACAAGACGCTGGTTTATACAGACGGCACCAGTAAACTGATGGTGATTTCAGAGTCAAACCTATCATTTTTGATACCAGTTATAATGTATTTACAATCCTGTAATGACCTCTCTACTGCATATATTACTGGTTCTTTGCTTATTGGTTGACCGTAAATAACATCATGTGTTGGTTAAAATAATAATGTCACAACGTAACGTAACATCACAAGGTGACAGAGAGAGGAGGTGAAGGAGAGAACAGAACCAGAGAAATGATAAGAGAGGAGGATTCAGAGAGCCAGTAGACCTGCTGGATCTCTGGAGGGAGCTGGAGGCTCCTTAAACACCGTAGTGAACATTGAAACCATGTCCTCACTGAGAGAGCGGATGACTGAGGATGATGATGATTGTAGAGCACAATCACAGAGTCAAGAGGCGGAAACTCCAGGAGGAGGACTGAAGAGGGAGGAAGAGGAGGAGCAGGACTGAGTCCTGGAGCAACAACTAGTCTCCACTGATAAAAAGCAAAGAGCTGTTGCATCTTCAGGAGGTTTTCAGCTGATGGAGACGGTCTCCAAAGACCTGGAGCTGGTCTCAGATACTGGAGACTGAGGAGGAGGGGATGAACGCCAGGACCAGGACCCAGGACCAGGACGAGCCAGATCCAGAAACAAGTGGAGCAGCTAGAGACGGACCTTAAAGTGAAGATGTTTGAAGCTGGTGAAGGAGTCCTCACTGCTGATTTAAGTAAAGAGGTTGGAGAAATGAGTGCAAAAGTATTTAATTTGTTTATTGTAAACTATGAATCGTTGTTAGTTGGTAAAAGTTTGAAAAAAAATCACCCCCAGTTAAATATAGATAGAAAGTTGTAGAGTTGTTATTTCTATAGGGGGTTTGTGATGCATGTGTTTTACATATTTTTTTTAATAATGGCTAATAAGTCACAGGTTGTTGTTTCTGATTAACTGAAGATTAGTTAATTAATTAATCAGTTGACGCATACACATTTAATTGACAAGCAAAAAATGGCCGACAGCTTTTGGTAATAATTTATTTTAAGAGTCCATGAGTTCCTCCAAAAAAGTCCAAATCATTTGCTGGTATGTTCCCTTGAAATAATTATGTAATTTTGGTGACTAATTATAGGTCAAATAGAAATTTCCAAAATCATATTCATTCATCATTTATTATAATAGGAAAAATATCACATACGTTGACTTGTGTATTTGTCTGCAGAGAAATGTGACATTTTTCATACACTAAATACAAAATCATTCACCATGTTTATAAATGATTCTTATGACCTACAACCAAATAAATATACATGTATATTTAAAGAAATGTAAAATACAACCACATCATGTTTATATTCTGTTCATGACTGCAGACTAAAGTCACATCCATAGGGCAGCCCAGTAACTTGATAGAAGAATTCTCTCACCTATTTCATACTGATAATGCATCCATTGATAAACATGAGTACAATCACCCACCAGGGTAGGAGTAAGTCACACATGTGCAAGTCACGAGCAAGTCTCAGTCTTAACCTTCAAGTCTCAGCAAGTCCCAGTCACTGTAGTGACAAGTCGAGTCACTGCTGTAAGTCAAGCAAGTCAAGTCGAGTCACTTGCTCAGGTCAATCAGGTCACAAGTCAAGTCATACGAAATTCCGATGATCTAACCCAGTTCTCCCACATTTAAAATCAGTACATAGACAGTGGTCATGAAAAAATGATTATAGGCATACTTATAGGCCTCATAGCGAGTCAAATTAAATGCTCACCATGGCAAATAAAAAGAAAAGTGCAAGTGAAGTGTCCCTTGAAAATATTGAATTATGGATAATAAATATTGTTAGCAAAATCTTTATGCTTCATTCCTTCTCTCTTCCTTTTATTTCGATCCGGAGGCTCCGTTAATAATAATAATAATAATAATAATAATAATAACAACAAATGTTATGGGAATATCACTGTATTGCAAATGAAACATTTACAAACCTCCTCTGATTATTAATTGTGCATTGGTAGGCTATAAACTATCCTTAGCTATAAAACAACAAAGGCATACATTTCAGAAATTTTTTTCGAAAAAATTTAACAACGAACTTGATCATCAGAAAATAATGCATCGTAATTATGAATGAAGCAACAACACCTGGGCTGTAATCCCATTTGTCTGGTTCTGTGGCTAATCTACCTAATGCCTTTTCACCATATGAAGATTACTTTACATAACGTTAGCAGCGGCTCAGAGTTTAATTTAGTAGGGTATTATCACAGTTTAGTTAACTTACTAACGTTAGTCTGTTACTAACCTCAATCATATATGCATAAGAAGCTCCAGTCCACATGAATCTAGCATAACATTAACTTGCATGCAAATAAATTATTGAATTAACATACAAATGAAACGAAATGTACCTTGAAAACACATGAAATATTAACTAAATAACAAGGCTTTAATCACAGGGCCTCCTCATGACACACTGGCAGTTTGGAGTCCTGTAGAGAGTTTTCCTCAGAGGAATTAAAGATGTGGAGCTCAGACCACATTTTGGTCAGGATGGCGACGATGTCCGGGTGAAAGACCGACAGAACGGAGGGTCCTGAGGGAGTTATAAAGAGGAGCCAAATGCATGTTTATGCGCAGAAGGAACTGTTTAGAATAATTAATCAAAACAACACGTTTGATGTGCCAAATTGTCTTAGCACAGAGGGTTCTGTGGTGCAAAACTACACTAAATGTAACCAGCGGATCTGTTGGTGTCCGTGCGTAATTGTGCCTAATAGCGCGACTGCAGCGGGTGCGCTGTGTTGGCGCTCTGTATTCTTATCTCGTGCCGCTCAAATGAATTAATGAGTGGAACATGAATTAAACATCTGTGTAAGTATAATATTGTTATTTTAATTGTAGTGAAAACCGGGAGAATTTATTAGTGGACTGTTGAAAACCGGGACATTTGAGTGTTTTACAGATACTTGTCGGGGACTCGGGACGCAGCTTGAAAACCGGGACGTCTGGTCACCGTAAACAAACACCAAAATACCGGTGCCTCCATCACCCAGATTGATAACCTGTGAAATTGAGCATGCAGCTATGTTAGCTAGTAACGTGCCCCCATAGTTTAACTGGTTATGTGGCCCCGAATCAGTCCCCCGATTGTCTTTTACATTAACGATATGTCTTCTCAATAAAAATGCATAATCGATTCGAAGCCAGTCTAAGTAGCTTAAACTTAACGTTAGCTTTCTAGCTAGCATTTAACCAGCCAATAAGTTAGCTAAAAAGAAACACTCAGGTAGCCTACCTTTGTGGGTTTTGTGGTGGACGGATGAAGTTGGATGTTGTGGTGGTCGCGTAACTGATTTTGAGCTGCAGACCTTACATACCGCTGTTCTCTTCTTACTACCGTCATCGACAACATAATCACTGAATCCAAATTTTATTATTTTTGTTATTGTTATGTACTAGGCTCTTCTATGATAGCTCGCTGCCTCCTGCGTTGGCCTCTGCTGCGTCCTAGTAGGTTGCCAGGTTTGCGCGCATTGCACTAGAAATCACCCAATGTTTCAAAAACAAAACGTAACTTCTCAATATTTAGAAAAATTTAAATATTAAACTTAAAAAAGGCGAGTCCTTTCGAGTCATCCGTCTTAAGTCTTAGTCAAAGTCTCAAGTCATGAATACCCAAGTCAAAGTCAAGTCGAGTCTTTTATCAATGTTAGTCAAGCAAGTCTCAAGTTCTCAAATGTGCGACTCGAGTCTGATTCAAGTCAATTCATGTGACTCGAGTCCCCCACCTCTGCATCCAACGCTAGCTGTTATCTTCCCTCACTCAGTAGAGAATTAGTAATACTGTCAAATCTGAGCAGGAAAACATCAAAGAAGTACATGTAGTACTTCAAAGAGACGTATTATTTGCATACGAACACACTGGAGTCTCTATTAATGTGGGCCAGATGACTGATGCTGCTGATGGAGACAGAGGAGGAAAGCAGCAGGATGTATGTTATCTATCTATCTATGGCGTTAAAACAAATTTGCATTATTATCGCATTAAATTGGACAGCGTGTTAGAACGTGCTGATTTTAAGTTTCACTTTCACTTTTACAACACGTGGCAGGCCCCTACTGGCCCACATCTATGAGGCTTTTAATAACAATAACGCACATTTAAAAAATTGACAACAGTCAAACCCCCATGGTGGAGACCAAAAACAGAACTAAAAGAGAGACAATATATCACTTATATTCATCAGGTGACACAAAAACAAAGACTCCACATGAATCATCATGTTGTTCTGTAACAGCTGGATGTGGAACAAGTTCATCATGTCAACTTAAAATGTGTTCACTACTTGTTTTTCTAGTAAAAACAAATGGACAGAAACATCAATTATTGGAGGTTTTAAATTGGATTTGAATGTGTTCCTGCAGCTGGTTTTTGGGATTTGAAATCTGGCGGTGTCTCTGGAGTATTATAGCATTAAATCTGTCATGCATAATCCTTGAGTTTTTCCTTAATTTCTTACTCCAGCTCTCACTTCAAAGAGAACTCATCATCACATCCAGTAAAACATAATCCCGCCACAGAAAAACAGCTGTCTGTCCTCAGCAGGGATCCTCAACCTCTTTGACAGAAAATACTAAATAAATCAGAAAGCGTTCAGCAGCAGCAGCGGCAGCGGCAGCAGCGTGGTGGTCAGCTCATTTCTGCTGGAGGATGATGGGAAACTTCTCCTTTCTAGTTAAGCTTTTACAGTTTGTCTAAAGTTTCACTTCTTGGATCTATTTTTTGTTTCCCCAGTGATGAAACACAGTAATGACCTTTCTGTTTTATTTTGTCTGATGTTATATGGTTACATGGACACTATTTCTTCAACCCGACTGAAAAATCAAGACATACATTTATTAATTAATTAAAATTAAATAAAAAATATTATTTATTATAATATCAATAAACTATTGGTCATTGATATTGTTGGATAAAAGTGGTTGAGTCAGTTTCACTTCAACAGGGTAACGGTTGAAAAGGGCTTTTCTTTCTTCTTATTTGTTCATTTGTTACCTCAATGCAGAAATGAGGAAGGACACTCACCGGCATTTTGCTGAATATAACTTTTTGGACTTGAGAGCGTTCCTAGCGGTGCATCTCAGTCCCTAACAAAATATTTTTTTTCCTGGATTCGCGCATTTGTGTCTAGATTTTCTGCCATTTTGAAATTTTGAATTCTGTCCAGATCTGTTTTTTTTTACTACTGCTCCTACAGATTTTGAGCAATTGTCACCAAATTTGGTACAGAACATCTCTATACCCTCCAAACTCTATACATTTTTTTGTGTATTTAAAAGAAAATCGCATATTTTTATGCCCCAAAGCATTTATTCAGAATATAACTTTTTTGACTTGCGTGTTTGTAGCGACGCGTCTCGGTCTGAGTCTCAGAAACAAAATTCACCACCCCTCCTACAATTGTCATTGAGCAATTGTCACCAAATTTGGTAGAGATCATCTCTGGACCAATCTGGAAAAAGTTGCTCTTTTGTATTTTTGATGATCCGTTCAGTTTTGCAATAGTTGTCCCTCAAAATGAGCTCAAATGCTGTGGGCAGGGCTTATATTACAAAAAAACTGTCATATCTCCTAAACACTTTGTGCTATTGGAACCCCATTTATTGGAAATGTTTAGATATGGTGTTTGAGTGACCGTGACAAATTTGGTGCCATTTGGCCAATAGGTGGCGCTGTGGCAGCATCATCTAACTATAAAGGCAGTATTCTCTGTCTGACGATGTATGTATGTTTGTATGTGTGTCCTTCGCATATCTCAAGAACTGTTCATCCAATCCTCTTCACACTTGGCGGGTGTATTGCAAAGAACCAAAGGTCATGCAATTTTGAGTTTGAAGTGGATCGGATGAGCGGTTCTCAAGAACGTGCCCGTTCTTAATGGCCTCACGCTCCGAACGAACACTGCTCTAGTTCTGTCAAATGAGGCAAAAATGTGGTTAAACTTATCTGAAATTTGAATTAGCAGAAAAGGTTCAGTCGAGTAAAAGCAAACATGACTTTAGAAATAGAGAAAATACTGCATTATAAATCAAAACTCCCCTGGATGAGCCACCAAACAGACTCTGTTCATTTTTTTTGCATATTTAAAGAAAATCATATACTTTTACTTATCAATTTAACATCAACTGTTCAGTCATATTTCTGTGAATTTTATAATTTCTTCATCAAGGTCTGGTGGTGCTACTTTATACTTATATTAACTATTATATATATATAATTATACTTTTAAATTGTCATATTTTGTCAAACAATATTAACACGTCTTTTCTTGTTTTATTGACACATTTTAAATTATTTTGTGTGTGGTCCACAGGAAGACTAAACAACCAATAAATAAAGAATAAATTAATAAATATTTGTGTAATCATCAACATAAACTCTTTATAATCCGTCCAAAAGTCTGACAACAAAGCTTCACTTTGAAATGTTCATTTTTACCTAACTGAGGGGAAATGAACGGTTGGGTGTGTCCGACCTAATGTTGTTTACTCAGGATAAGCAGCCTCTTGTAGAAGGAAATAACATGGCAGCCATGTTTGTCCTTCTGCAGCGTTCGCCTGCTTATTTATCCTCATTATGTTTTTTCCATCGCGCTCTGAAGGCGGCTGTGGTGCCGCTGACTTCCTGCCAAGCGAGTGCCCTAGTTGCAGTTGGCAGCGCTTCTCAGGCCGCCGTCCAACGTCCACAGAGCACCTGTCAGCCCTGACAGGACAGTACAGCCCTGTGATACCTGAGGGAAACAATGCAACCATGCAGGATTTTCACGTCTCTAAAGCGACTCATGATGAGCATGATTCAGGATCATATGTGTCACTGAACTGGAGTCTGTTGTGACTCAGAGTAAATATGTTAGTGAAGAGTTGGTACAGTCGGCAGCATGTTGGAGATCAGTGTAAATAGAAACTGAAACTGTGTCTGCAGCTTTGCAGATTTCTATTTACATTAAGCATTTTATAACAGTGTTACTATGTTACTCGTCACACTTAACAGCTGGGATTCTTCCAAAGTTTTTTGGGGAAAATTGCAAGGATTTATAACCAACTTTGTAGCTCAGCTTTTTTAGCCACTTTTATATTAGAGGGAGGCAGCTTGCTAAAACCAAATTTATACAAGAGCAGCTGTGAAGTGCGGCCTGCAGTGAGCTGCCACAGGATCATAATTTATTGAAGAAAAGGAGACATTGCCTGATGTTCTAGTACCTGTTCCAGCAATAAATTACTCACAATTCGTTCATTCATTGGTTGGTTGGTTGGTTGGTTGGTTCATTGGTTGGTTGGTTGGCTGGTTGGTTGGTTCATTGGTTGGTTGGTTGATTGGTTGGGTGGTTCATTGGTTGGTTGGTTCATTGGTTGGTTGGGTCATTGGTTGGTTGGTTGGTTGGTTGGTTGGTTGGTTGATTGATTGGTTGGTTGGTTGGCTGGTTGGTTGGTTGGTTGGTTGGTTGATTGGTTGGTTGATTGATTGGTTGGTTGGTTGGTTGGTTGGCTGGTTGGTTGGTTCATTGGTTGGTTGGTTGGTTGGTTGGTTGGTTGTTTGTTTGTTTGTTTGTTTGGTTGATTGGTTGGTTGGTTGGTTCATTGGTTGGTTGGTTCATTGGTTGGTTGGGTCATTGGTTGGTTGGTTGGTTGGTTGGTTGGTTGGTTGGTTGGTTGATTGATTGGTTGGTTGGTTGGCTGGTTGGTTGGTTGGTTCATTGGTTGGTTGATTGGTTGGTTGATTGGTTGGTTGGGTCATTGGTTGGTTGGGTCATTGGTTGGTTGATTGGTTGGCTGGTTGGTTCATTGGTTGGTTGGTTGGTTGATTGGTTGGTTGGTTGATTGGTTGGGTGGTTCATTGGTTGGTTGGTTCATTGGTTGGTTGGGTCATTGGTTGGTTGGTTGGTTGGTTGGTTGGTTGGTTGATTGATTGGTTGGTTGGTTGGCTGGTTGGTTGGTTCATTGGTTGGTTGGTTGATTGGTTGGTTGGTTGGTTGGTTGGTGATTGATTGGTTGGTTGGTTGGTTGGTTGGCTGGTTGGTTGGTTCATTGGTTGGTTGGTTGGTTGGTTGGTTGGTTGTTTGTTTGTTTGTTTGTTTGTTTGGTTGATTGGTTGGTTGGTTGGTTGGTTCATTGGTTGGTTGGTTCATTGGTTGGTTGGTTGATTGGTTGGTTGGTTGGTTGGTTGGTTGATTGATTGGTTGGTTGGTTGGTTGGTTGGCTGGTTGGTTGGTTCATTGGTTGGTTGGTTGGTTGGTTGGTTGGTTGGTTGGTTGATTGGTTGGTTGTTTGTTTGTTTGTTTGTTTGGTTGATTGGTTGGTTGGTTGGTTCATTGGTTGGTTGGTTCATTGGTTGGTTGGGTCATTGGTTGGTTGGTTGGTTGGTTGGTTGGTTGATTGATTGGTTGGTTGGTTGGCTGGTTGGTTGGTTGGTTGATTGGTTGGTTGATTGGTTGGTTGATTGGTTGGTTGGGTCATTGGTTGGTTGGGTCATTGGTTGGTTGATTGGTTGGTTGGTTGGTTCATTGGTTGGTTGGTTGGTTCAATGGTTGGTTGGTTAGTTGGTTGGTTGGTTAATTGATTAGTTGGTTGTTTGGTTGATTGGTTGGTTGGTTGGCTGGTTGGTTGGTTCATTGGTTGGTTGGGTCATTGGTTGGTTGGTTGGTTGGTTGGTTGGTTGGTTGTTTGATTGGTTGGTTGGTTGGCTGGTTGGTTGGTTCATTGGTTGGTTGGTTGATTGGTTGGTTGATTGATTGGTTGGTGGTTGGTTGGTTGGCTGGTTGGTTGGTTCATTGGTTGGTTGGTTGGTTGGTTGGTTGGTTGTTTGTTTGTTTGTTTGTTTGTTTGTTTGGTTGATTGGTTGGTTGGTTGGTTCATTGGTTGGTTGGTTCATTGGTTGGTTGGGTCATTGGTTGGTTGGTTGGTTGGTTGGTTGGTTGGTTGGTTGATTGATTGGTTGGTTGGTTGGCTGGTTGGTTGGTTGGTTCATTGGTTGGTTGATTGGTTGGTTGATTGGTTGGTTGGGTCATTGGTTGGTTGGGTCATTGGTTGGTTGATTGGTTGGCTGGTTGGTTCATTGGTTGGTTGGTTGGTTGATTGGTTGGTTGGTTGATTGGTTGGGTGGTTCATTGGTTGGTTGGTTCATTGGTTGGTTGGGTCATTGGTTGGTTGGTTGGTTGGTTGGTTGGTTGGTTGATTGATTGGTTGGTTGGTTGGCTGGTTGGTTGGTTCATTGGTTGGTTGGTTGATTGGTTGGTTGGTTGGTTGGTTGGTTGATTGATTGGTTGGTTGGTTGGTTGGTTGGCTGGTTGGTTGGTTCATTGGTTGGTTGGTTGGTTGGTTGGTTGGTTGGTTGGTTGGTTGTTTGTTTGTTTGTTTGTTTGTTTGGTTGATTGGTTGGTTGGTTGGTTGGTTCATTGGTTGGTTGGTTCATTGGTTGGTTGGTTGATTGGTTGGTTGGTTGGTTGGTTGATTGATTGGTTGGTTGGTTGGTTGGTTGGCTGGTTGGTTGGTTCATTGGTTGGTTGGTTGGTTGGTTGGTTGGTTGGTTGGTTGATTGGTTGGTTGTTTGTTTGTTTGTTTGTTTGGTTGATTGGTTGGTTGGTTGGTTCATTGGTTGGTTGGTTCATTGGTTGGTTGGGTCATTGGTTGGTTGGTTGGTTGGTTGGTTGGTTGATTGATTGGTTGGTTGGTTGGCTGGTTGGTTGGTTGGTTGATTGGTTGGTTGATTGGTTGGTTGATTGGTTGGTTGGGTCATTGGTTGGTTGGGTCATTGGTTGGTTGATTGGTTGGTTGGTTGGTTCATTGGTTGGTTGGTTGGTTCAATGGTTGGTTGGTTAGTTGGTTGGTTGGTTAATTGATTAGTTGGTTGTTTGGTTGATTGGTTGGTTGATTGATTGGTTTGTTGGTTGGTTGATTTATTGATTGGTTTGTTGGTTTGTTGGTTAATTAGTTGGTTGATTGGTTGGTTAATTAGTTGGTTGATTGGTTGGTTGGTTCATTGGTTAGTTGGTTGGTTGGTTGGTTGGTTGGTTGGTTGGTTCATTAACATGAATAACATTATTTACAAAATAAACTTATTAGTGAACAGCTTCTTGGTTTCCGTAGATCCACGTTGTCCTCTCCCATTCCACTCTATAGTATCAGTGTGGGGTCCAGGCAGTAAACTGGCTTCCTCAGAGATTACTGCTGACCTCTGACCCCGACTGAATCCCATTTACAGGAGGCAGCGGTTTGTTTTTAATCTCATAGTGGAGCTGAGGAGGCTGCAGGTCTCTTCAATTTATCAGATTAAAACCAAAGTCACCGAGACCATGAACTGCTCACCAGGAGGCTGTCAGGATAATGAAAAATAACGCGCCTATCCGCCTTTCTTGTCTTGTCTTTTGAATTTAATTCTGTCCCTAAAACTTCTGTCAGACCAGTTTAATCCTTTCGTACTTTATAATCGTGGTATCATCAGGTCTGTGTTAAATAAGGACAACTGTGTGAAAGGCCTTTTTATTTGACTATATTTACTCTGAACTCCACCTGGCTCAACCTCACTGACCACTTATTAGTAAATTACATAATGTCCTCTAGCTGAAAACACACACACCGTTTTATTTATTCCTGAGGCACATTCACTCCCACTAACAGCACTAAGAGATGTTTTTCTGTCATAAATTCCTTGTATATGTAGACAGCAGTGCAGCCAAGTTCATGTCGATAGCTTCACATCGTGTTAGTGTGCAGGTCAGAAGTTTAGTGTTCATGTTTCTGCCTGTCCGTCTTCATTTACTCACATTTCCTCTGTTTGGGCTGATGAGACTCCTCTGTGTTTTCTGGGTCACCACTCGACTCTCTCCATGTTTCTGAGGGAACGTTCCTAAATGTCAGTGATCAGCCGCTCTGCTTCCTCGCTGCTTCATCAGCTCACGCTCAGATTTTTCTAAAGGAACTAAATAAAATATACAAACACTAATAAGACTCAAGCTGAAGACTTCCATTTTGGTTGCCGACAGGACAGAATTACCTTTTTACAGGTGGAGATGATTCATCTGTTAGGAATTGCTTCCCTTGAAGACAGAGTAAAATGCGTCTTTGTAACATGCGAAATATCCGTATAATGTCGTGGTATTTATACGTAATACCGCGAGACTGGGTTGATCTTCCAGGACCTTCACCTCGCTCAGAGGTCATCCATCAGAGAGGACACAGCAATCTCTAGGATTAATCTGATAACACATTGGCAAAATAAACAGGTCTAACATGAGGATAAAGTACAATGCGTAATGATGTCATAGCATTACATTCATAAAAAAATTTGCCTCGCTCGAAGGCCATCCTTACCATAAAAACACTACTTTAGGTACGCTACGAAATTCAGACGGCAGCCTGCTTTATCACGGTTTAGCACTTAGCGGCTCAAGTTACCGCAGTCTTTAATGGTGGCGTCTGTGGTGTGATATAAATAGAAATTTGTGACTTCATATCTCAGGTTATTCAAGTTTTCATCAAGTTTTTTGGATGTCACCATCTTGGTTCATTGGGTGTCTGCATCTTGGTTTTTGGCCATCGGTGTCTTGGTCTTTGGCCATCGCCATCTAGGTTTTTGTTTGTCTCTATCTTGGTTTTTTCTTGTATATTTGTGAATTTTTTCTTGTAAATTTACCTTTTTAATCTTGTAAATTCTGAGTTATTTCTCGGAATATCCCTGGCTATGTAATAATTGTTTTTTATTTTTTACCTAAAATGACCCTAATGCACCATCATAGTTAGAGGAGAACTTGTTTCCCATTGATAATAACAGAGGCAAAGCAGGTAAACAAGACGCCCCCTCCCCCCATCGTCATATTAAAGCATTCAGCCCCAATGATGATGGGAATGCAGGTTGCTTGGCAACACACACTCACAAACTGGAGGGCCGAGCAGGTGCCGAGGACTTCTGCTGGCGGGTGGCGATCGGCGGTTGGCAGCGACATCGCTCTCATTGGTCAGCGTGTCTATTTTTACCAGCGAGCCCGTCCCATGAAGAAGAATAAGGCCTGAAGAGGTTCACCAGTGACGACCGCCGACCCGACTGGAAGGTTCTGGATGAACAACCCCCTGAGTCTGGGTCGTGATAATGTGTGAGGATCGACGCTCTGACAGCTGGAGAATTAGAGTTCATCAGAAATAAAATATAAGTATGAAGTCTGATGATGATGATAGCTGACACCTGTTTGGTTTGTGACTCTCGATCAGAGGACGACTGTTGCCTGGCAAGATTGAGGAGTGGCTCAACTCATCTGAAAATATAGAAATTACATTTTTATTTAAAAAATAATAATATATCTACACATATCCACTGAGTCAGCTGGAACACCTGAACATATTAAGAATGGAAGAGTAGAGAAGTTGAAACAGTCAGCTGGATAAATACTTTTTACACTGCAGACACGCTATACTGACTATTATAACCTTTAAATGTTGTTGTGGCATTGGAGGCGGGTTCCCGTTCATTCCTATGAGAGTTGCTCAGTGGCGCCAAGTGATAAAGCACCCAGATCATCTGTCGATATTCACATTAACGGAGGAAGGAAAAAAACGTTTTCGGACTACAGTTTTGAAGCCCTGAGTTCGGTATTTTGGCCGTCTCCATCTTGTTTTGTGGCCGTCGCCATCTTGGTTTTTGAACGTCACCATATTGTTTTTTTGGATGTCACCATCTTGGCTTTTGAACGTCACCACATTGGTTTTTGGCCGTCTCCATCTTGTTTTGTGGCTGTAGCCATCTTGGTTTTTGGATGTCACTATCTTGGTTTTTTGGCTGTCAACATCTTGGTTCATTGGATGTCTCCATATTGGTTTTTGGCTGACACCATCTAGTTCTTTTGGCTGTCGCCATCTTGGTTTTTGGCCGTGTTATTGTAAATATGCAAAGACGCAGCCCAAACAGATCAAGAAAGAAAGTTGAAAGGTAATTACTGCAAAAAATAAATCATAAAAAATATAATTCAGCTTTTTTTTTTACAAATCAAATTGTTTCCTCACGGCCTGGAAGCAAATGAGCCGTGACCCGTACTGGTCTGTGGTCTGGAGTTTGGAAACTCTGGTCTGAAATATATTTGTATGTTGTAGCATTAAGAGTCCCTTTTATTGGGCCGAGTCCAAAGCAGAAAAAGCAGATAGATGGACAGTGGTGTCCACAGTTTCCACTACCTTCAGGCCTCAATAATCTGTGAAACATGTTGAACTTTATTGTTTCAAGATAGTCAAACCTCTCAGGAAAGTTCCAGTCTATTTGTGTTGGACCTTGATCCAGCTGACTGATATTTTCCACTAGTTTTAATAACGTTGTGAAGATGGAGCTGTTTTCAGTGTGTATCTTCCGTTCAGTGGACCATCACACTAATCAACATCATGTAAGCACAAACACTGAGAGAAAATATGCACATTTGTCAGATTTTGGACACACGATTACTCATGTGAGGGGGATTTTCAGCTCGAAACTAATTACTTCCAGACTCCTGTTGTACAGTGTGAGCGGGTCTCTAGAGTTACCTCCACAGATCTATTGTCTTTTATTTCTGAAAGCTCAGAGAGAAGAAGAGACAAGCTTTTCTCTGATGAGGATTTCTCTGCTGGAGTGAGAAGTCTCTCTGCCGTGAACCAAACACAGAAACATCTCATGAATATACACTGGGAATAAATGTTTTTAGAAACCTTTATTTAACCACTCTAAAGGGACATCTCCATGCTTCATTCAGATTTATATCTTTACTCAGTTCAACAGAAACAAAAGTACATGGAACCAAAGTATTAATATTGTAGATGTTGTTTGATAGAAGGTGTATGGAGGAAGAAACCCACAGCAAAGTGTCTGTCAGGAGAAAGAAACAGAGCTGCAGACTAACAGCAGCTTTTATAGCTGAGCAGCTAATCAGACCAGGTGAGCTGGATTCTACCTGATGACCTCTTAACTTCATAGTAAAGAAATAAAAAATGTGGGAACAGATATAAAACCAAGCAGTTTTCCCTCATGTGACCTAAAAAACAAACAAAAAAAAAACATTATTGCGTATCAGAAAGCAATAAAAAAAACTGTTTTTGGTCGTCGCCATCTTGGTTTTTGGGCATCGCCACCTTAGTTTTCGTGCGTTGCCATCCTGGTTTTCTGGCCCTCGCTATCTTGATTTTTGGGCGTCACCATCTTGGTTTTAGGCTATCTCCATCTTGGTTTTTGGTCGTAGCCATCTTGTTTTGTGCACGTCAACACCTTGGTTTTTGGGTGTCTCCATCTTGGTTTTTGGGTGTCGCCATCTTGGATTTAGTTCGTCGCCATCTTGGTTTTTGGCCGTCGCCATCTTGTTTTTTTTGCCGTCGCCATCTTGGTTTTTGGCTGTCACCAACATACTAAGGTACGTAACAGCCATCTTGGTTTTTGACAGTCGCCATCACTTTGGCTGTCTCCATATTACATTTTTAGACCACGAAAATATGACACAGTACCAATTCTTGCTTTTGTAAGTCAGCTTTTGTACCCTGACCATGTGTACATTCAAAAGTACAATCACGTACCTCGCATGATCAAAATGTAACGTTAAACATATTAATTTGGGAATATTGAATAAAGGTAATTTTGTTTCTTCATTCATTATTTTAATTCTATCCTTTTCCTGCTGTCGACATGATCCCTCATTTGCTTCCCACCAACCAACACTGCCACCTGTGACTCTGGAACCTTTCCATCAGGATGAACTGGTACAAATTTGTATAAAAAACGACTTTGTACCTTCATGAAGAAGGTCCATTATGAGCCTTTAGCGGTACATCTGTAAATATTTAACTTTTTCATCAGAAATATGACTACCGACTGTTAGGTGATCGATAGATGAGTTGATCATTGACTGAATTATCTGATTATTGTTGCATGTTGAAGCCACAGATGTTCCCCTGGACGTAAAAATGATTAACAGAGGTGTGTCTTAGTTCCTGCTCTGTGTTTGCTTTACAAATTCCTTAATAACTATCCCGTAAAATGTGATCGTTACTCATCACACCTCTGAAACAAAGACACGTCTTTTACTGCCGCTCATTTATGTAGTCATCTAGATAACAGGCCTAAAAAAAGACGAACACGTCCGGCAGTATTGACCTATAAAAGGCCTCAGTGTTGTCTCAAGGAGGAGGTTTAACAGTAGAACAGATAACAGAGAGGTCGTCATAATTAAACTACGGGAACACCAACTATAGACTTCACATAACAGCAGAGCGGCTTTTAGACATTTTCAATGAAAGAAACACCAGTTATTTATAAGACACCCGTCAGTATTTGTGGTGCACATTCTTCTTTCTAAAACTAATGCCAACGCAGGAAGTATGATGTTTGTATGGTAGAAGGAGGACGGAACCTGCCAAAATAAAAAATAGATGATTACATAAATAAATGACTCGATAAATAAAGTCATTAAATGTAGCAAAAATAATATTAAAAATAAATGTAGGCATTACTTAATTGATAAAATGTGACATAACTTGATATTTAATTAATTTATCTTTGTATTAATTCCCTTATTCATTTACTCTTTTGTTTAAGTTTCCCTTTTATTTATTTATGTAATTTTATTTTTTTTATATATATTTATTTATTTTTGCAATTCATTTCTAGATAATTAATTAATTTACTTTTTTGAATTTCTTTTTAAATGTGTGTTTTTATTCATGTATTAATTAATTAATTAATTAATTAATTTCTGCAGATTTTCCCTTTGCATTTCACCCCTTATTTATTTCCCCACAATAATTTATTTCTGTATCCGTTCCTTTACATATTTCTTTTTACGTTTCTTTATGCATTTAGAGAGTATTACCAAAGGTAGGAGAATTTATCTGTTGTTGCTTCTTGGTTCAAATGATAGAATTACTACTACTAATAAAAAAATCCAAGAAAAAATATACAGTACAAAATTTGACTGTAAAATTTTGCGGAAATCAGCATAGTGCAGCTAAATAAATAAATAAATATATATATAAATATATATATATATATATATATATATATATATATATATATATAATACATAAATGAATGAATCCCAATGTCAGCTGGGATCAGCTCCAGCCCCCATGCAACCCTGAATAGGATAAAATAATATTTAAATGATTAAATAAATAAATAAATAAATAAATAAATAAATAAATAAATAAATAAATAAATGGCTGTAAACCAGCTGCCTGCAGAGGTAATAACACTGAACCAATGAGGTGAGAACAAAACAGGCCTGTTTGTATAAGAGATTGTATTTTAATTTAGAAACATCCCTCCGGCCCACATCATCAGTATTCTGGCAGCGTGAGCGTCTGCCGGCTTCGGTTCGCTGCGTCCACGACGTCGTCGTCTAGAATCCGATCCTTTTATTCAGATCGGCATCATTTAGCTGTAAGAGTTGGTGGTGAATGGACTCTGACTGTTTCTCTTCTCGCTCTCTGACATCAGGAGGAAATAAACCGAGTCAACGCTCCGCTGCATCACTGCAATCACACTGAGTGTATGAGTGTGTGTGTGTGTGTTCATGTGTGTGATGATGTACATGTATGTGCTGTGTGCAGGCCGGGGGGGGGGGAGAGGGAGTTCAATCTAAACGCCCATAAATCATGTTATGAACAGCAGCTTCACCCTGAAGCCTTTTACTGAGGAGTCTCTCCACAGCTCTGAGGATCAATAACTGATATTAAAGATGAATAATTTATTCAGCAGCTCTTTGTAATTTCTGGTTTTAATCACTAATAAAAAATCATCCATGAAGAAAGTCCCCTGTTTGTGCTGCGACGGCTCCACTAAATGAACTTTTATTTAGTTCAAATTAAGGAAACACACACGATCTCCCCTCCAGTAAATGGTGACTTTATACGGGGTAGCAAATGCAGAAATAGTAGCTTCCCCCTAATAGGTTATATTATAATAATAAACACAGTCCGTTAAAGTAAAAGCCTTTCTTTACTCATACCTCTAAAAGGAAGCAGTTCTTTAGAAGGAATGGAAGTTAGTTGGATAATCACAGTAGTTGTTAATCAATAAAAATCTGAATCTGAACAACTTGGTCATAAAGAAAGAGCTGTTACCAGTAAAGGAACTGTTAGGTGAAGAGACCGTTAGAGGACCTACAATAGAGCCCTGAGGGAAACCAACACCACAACTTGATTGTACACTGCATTCTATTTTCAAGATGAGTTTTAAACCAACACAAATCAGCAGGGAGGCTTTGTTGTTGAAGTTCATCATACTGGTTGGAGACCACGTTGTCACATTATAGCTGAGCAAAACCTCCAAAAACCTCATGGGAGAGGATGAATATCTCCTGTGAATGTCTATATTGATTTATTGTGTCTGATCTTCGCTGTGTAACAAGAACAATTTCTTACATGATGTCATTGAGAAAATAATCTGCTTAAAGGGACTGTTTGTAAGAATCAGAAATTGCTTGTTAACAGCAACACCTGTGGCCCTCAAGTCAACAAAAGTCAGCGTCCTGTTGCTCGCGCTCGCTCTACATAGATATGAACGAGCATTGCTCAACACATCGAGGAGACACATGCAGCTGAAACCACAATATCACTCTATATTTCTCCTGCTTGGCAGTAATGTTAGCTGACCAGACGAAGGTCTCTCCATGAATCACTGCTGATCCTAATGTTGGCTTTTCGTGCTTCAGGATCCCGACCGCGGCCAGAGGGAACAGGGGAGACACCGGAGTTTTGGTCGGAGACGATAACGTTTCTCTCTGCGGAGCCCCGTCACTTCACAAGACACGGGAAACCTCTGTTGGTCTGGAGGAGCTGCAGCAGTTATTTCTGCACAAACGTCCACTGTACATTCACTAGATATTCTCAGCGCTAAACTAACTCTTCTGCAGTGTGGAGTGTGCACGCATGCATGTAAGAGCGGAGCGAAAGAGCGAGGACGAGCGCGGTGCGTGAGTGAAGGTAAGCAGGCAGGCAGAGGAGCAGAGTACAGCAGAGACTCCGGTCCTGGAGACCAAAGCTACGGTCTCCCCCGCGTCCTCCGACCGCGGCCAACACTGTTTAACAGACGGGCTTCACTAGATACAACCAAGAAGTTTTGGTGCTTCCGTGTAGTTTGTGTTGGAGTCTGAGTCTGAACAGCGTAAACACACGCGAACGCGCATGGGACACTGACCCCCAATGATTTATACGTGGAAGAAGTTACAACCAGTCCCTTTAAAAATACATAAAAACAATAAAACAAAATCAGTTACCGTGCATAGATTTCTTGTATAAAAACTTAAAAATGCTGCATCTATTGTGCAGTATGGTGAACTGGGGCACAGCTTGAGTCAGGTTTCTGTAACTTCTTCTTGTTGTTCATCAGAGGGGAGCTGAGGCTCAATCAGAGGTTGAACCAGGTGTTTACCTCAGCAGCTCTGAGCGCTGCCACGAAACTACAGCGGCCAATTACACCTCAGAAACACCTTGAACTAAAAGTCCTGATTCAGGAGACTGACTTCTACCTGCAGCTGACACTTACTGGGAATCAATGTTTCTGATTCAGCGGTGATGCTGTGGAGGACCAGAGACTCTGAACATCACACGGTGGAGTTAAAGTTAAAGTCTGCAGGATTCTTCTGTCCCTCACAGCAGCTACATTTACATGTCTTTGGTTTGGTAAGAAATGACTCTTTGGGGGGACAGTTCTGTGACCGTTAATGTTCATACTGTCTGCTTACAAGGGAAGCAAGATTTGACAAAAACAACAAGTAGTGGAATGGGACTATACAACAGTGCATTAGGGCCATTGTAGGTTAAAAAAAACAAACTATTACGTAGCCGGATGGTTGGATAATATTCAGAGAAAAAACACTGAATTTCTTAGATAAAAAAGAAAACTCACAAATATGCGAGATTAAAAACTTGCATATTTACGAGAAAAGAACTCTGATATTCTCTGAGATTAAAGTGGTAAATTTACAAGAAAAAACTCACAAATTTGCGACCTGAAAATTAGCATAATATGGGACCTTTAATCTTCAACCTGAAATGAATGATGAATGTGATAAAAGCAGAATAATATTGGACTGAAGCAGCATCAGTGTTGTCGGGTTTCTTTATTTGTTTACATGACGATGACAGTAACGAGTGTGTGAAAGTTTTTTTTGGGGGTGTGGAGGTTACATGATGGAGGAATGAGGTGCAGAGAGATGTGGAGACTCTGGCGGTGTGACAGCGGGAGGCTTTTCAGCGTCCGTCATCTGAGCCGGCGTTATTGTTGTTGCTGCAGCGAGAGGAGCGACAAGAATGCTGGGCTGGTGGTGGTGATGATGGTGGAGATGGTTGGTGGTGGGAGTCTATACTTAGAGGACTGACTGCATGCTGCACCTGTCCCCCCGCCCGTCAGCACGCCGCTCACACACCCTGAGAACGACTCCGCGGTCCAGGGGAAACTACTGAAGCTGGTTTTCTCCACTAAACTGCAAATCCAGTTTAAAGAGCCGGGCGCTGACAACACTTCATACATCACATAAATCTGTTTATGGGCAGTTACACCCCTGAGTTATAAAGCACACATGTTCAGCTGTGAGAGGGTCAGTCCTTCTCTTTATATCTGATAGAAGATCAATACAGGTCAATCATTCTATAATCAATACGCTGATATGATGAATCATTAAGGCCTGGAGGGATAACAGCTGAGAGACTCAGTGTGAAGGCAGAATTAGAGGATAATTGTTGTGCTAAAAGCGCCTCATTAGTGGTGTCACACGTCTGCTGTTAGTTAATCTCCCCCCACCCCCCGCTCAACACTACGCATCACTGTGAATTACTGCAGTCGCACTGGGTCTTTAAATGCATCTCTTTGTAGTCATTTTGTGTTAGTAGTCGTTTTTCTCTTTGTATTTGTTTTGTGTCTCTTTGTCGTCGTTCTGTGTCTCTTTGTGGTTGTTTTGTGTCTCTTTGTGGTTGTTTTGTGGTTGTTTTGTGTCTCTTTGTAGTCGTTTTGTGTCTCTTTGTCGTCGTTCTGTGTCTCTTTGTAGTTGTTTTGTGTCTCTTTGTGGTTGTTTTGTGGTTGTTTTGTGTCTCTTTGCAGTCGTTTTGTGTCTCTTTGTTGTTGTTTTGTGTCTCTTTGTGGTTGTTTTGTGTCTCTTTGTAGTGTTTTTGTGTCTCTTCGTGGTTGTTTTATAGTCATTTTATGTCCCTTTCAGATCGCTTTGCGTCTCTTTGTAATTGTTTTGTGTTCAGTAATCCATCCACGGCTACGGGACATGTCCCCAGGCAAAAGTTATCATCCTCGTCATCCTTGTAGAAGACATAGAAATAAAAGAAACAATATTTATTTTGTATTGCAGAGGCAGCCCTCGTGTTACTATTATATTTGAATATATTTTTGGTTTTTAGACTGAAAAAGATTCCCGTCTTTGCTCGGATGTAACGGCTTCTTTCGAAGACGTTTCTTTTTAAATTAGCTGCCGGTGACTGACGGCTGACCACGCCTCCCTTCTGTGGTCCTGGAGGACGAAGCTGACAGATGTGACAGATGTGATCGATGGTTTGTAATAAACTGCTCTGGAGTCTGTTTCCTAACAAACACTGAAGGTTTCTGCTTCAACAAAACAGCATCAGAGCTGAGAAAGGAGGAGACGCTGATGATGATGATGATGTGTGGAGGCTTTTATTGTGTCACACTGGGGGGGTCTCCATGTCCTTGTCAAGGACCTAATTACCTGCAGCAGCAGTGGAGGAGAGGGGGTGGGGGAAATAAAACCGAGGTCTCTCATATTCTGATTTCCTGAGTCCATCCAGGGTGACAGCTCCTTTGTGAAATGTTTAAAATGTGACCTGCAGGTTTCGACCTTTATTTACATTGATATGACCTTGTTGTCGAAACAACAACCAGTGTTGCTAGATTGGGATGTTTTGTTTTTCGGGGCAGTTCGTGATAATTTCAGGCGTTTTCCCACAAAAATAATATATCACCACGTGTTTCTGCTGGACGTGTAGGACGCGTTATTAGGGTCTGAGCACCGACAACGTCGGGCCAGCGAAGGCCCTATTGAAACTGTAGGAATTATTTTTCTTTTTCTTTTTCAGGCAAATGAATCGCCTTTTGAAGGCCTTAACATGCTCAAAAAGTTGTTAAACTTGACACACTTATCGGGCGCAGTGAAAATTTGGGGCTCGAGCTTGGGTGTTGCAAAATGGCCTGCTAGCGCCCCCTAGAAACTTGGAAAAATTGAGCCCCTCGCTCTGGTTTCACTTACATGTATGAAATTTGGCAGACAGATGTAACATGTGGAGACGCACAAAAAAGCCTCTTGGAGGTATGCCCAAAAGTCAACAGGAAGTCAGCCATTTTGAATTTAATGTGCAATTCTCGCCCATTTTTAGCATTTTATAGGTCGTGTACTTTAACAAACTCCTCCTACAACCTGATTGTGGCGTGGTGGTCATTTTTTAGCCATTCGCCATGAAACAGGAAATTGTTGTAACTTCAGCATACTTTGTCAGATCTGCTCTAAATTTCTCAGCCATGATGGTGGTCCAGTCCTGAGGACATTTACATATCAATATAGATTCATAGCCCCGCCCCAAGATGTTAGCCACGCCCCCTTTCATAACTCATGAACCGTTTGTCGTAGAGTCTTGTGACACGCGTCATTGCACACGTCAGAATTCCGGTTTCATTGTGCCTGGTCACATCGATTGGCATCCCACCAGCACCCCCAACGCGCTGGAAGGTGCGAGGGCCCGTTCATCGCTGCTCTCAGCTTTAATTTGTAGTTGTTTTGTGTCTTTCTCCTACCTAACAGAGGTGTGAGGCCTTTTACATGACTTTGTCTTTTTGCCTCATTATGCTGCGTTCACACTACGAGCAACAAAAGCAACCAAGTGTGGCCAGCTAGGCCGTCACAAAGTCGTAGTTGAAATGTTGATCGAGTGCTCGTTGATACAGTTATGTCGTTAAATAGCAGAGAGACACGTGATTGGTTGATGCTTCGCCATTGGAGCTGTGAAAATGTTTTAAAGGTCCCACATTGTAAAAAGTGAGATTTTCATGTCTTTTATATTATAAAGCAGGTTAAAGTTCTATATAAATACTGTAAAAGTATCAAAAGCTCAATCCATGGAGAAAAATACACACAGCTCGTATTCAGAAACTGTGCATTTGAAACAAGCCGTCAGGATTTCTGTCCATTTGTGATGTCACAAATCTACAATATTTAGACCATTTCACAGTTTTAAACGTAAACATTCTAAATGTGTCCCAGTTTATTTCCCGTTCCAGTGTATGTGAATGACATCAGCTGATAGGAAGTAAACATGGACCCAAGCTGTTGCCTAGCAACGCAATTCTATTGCCAGTCCGTTGAAATGCGCTAAAACCGAGCGTTTCAGACAGAGGTTTAATACAGGTATATTCAGACAGACAGTACGAGAAAAATAATGTGTTTTTTGAACATAAAGCATGTAAACATGTTCTAGTAGAAACACAAAATACAAGTATGAACCTCAAAATGAGCACGATATGGGACCTTTAATGCAGGTGTTTTATTTTAGAGGTTAGTAATGATGTTTTGTTCATGTTTTTGGATCACTGTGACATCAGATGTCTATTCTAAGAAAGTGAGTAAGTGTATCAACCCCCTCAAGGGCACCAGCCATGTCTCACAGTAATGATGTGCAGCAGCAGTTTATGAGTTCTACTTTGCATCGGGGGTCCACACATATTTGTCCGATCTATTTTCAGACGAGGGAAACCCAAACCTCAAACTGTCGAGTAAGAGGAGTCGGAGGATGGGACGTCTCCGGGGTCTCGGGGGGCTTCACCTCCAGCCGACACATTCACTGGCAGCTCCTCAGATCCAGTAAGTTACATAACTGGAAGACGCTAACACCATCCGTCCCTCCAGCCTCTCCTTTTCTGACTTTCTCCAGTTTTCTCGGCTCTGTTCCCACTCGGTGTAACGACACAGGGCTGCAGAGCGTATCCACAACTCAGATAATTATCATCCTCTGGACAGGAAGATCAGCTCAGGCTGCTAATTGTTAGCTTCAGCTCGCCCTCTGCTTCCCGCCTCATCACTGCTGCCTGAACACTAGAAAATCAGAGAGAGATTCAGATTTAAGGAGGTCCGTGCCTGCTGGTTCAACCGCCTGACCTGTCACACTGCTGCAAGGCATGCCGATTAATGCAACATTCCGTTTATAAGCTCATTTAACAAGGGAAACTGAATCGGTTGCAACTAAACTTCACGAGACTGCGAAGATTTAAACCTCAATATTTATGGAGTTTTTCGCTGGAATAATTTGCTGCACGGTGACTGGAAATTGAATAAATCTTACATTCCCATTTGTTTTTCCCATTTGACTTACAGTTTTCCCTCCACATACTCCCACTGGGGAGCATTCACTGTCACAAGTAAACAGCAGTATTGGAGCCATGAAACGCCCAACATGTGAATGCATCATGGGAAATCACCTTCTGGGTCAACCAGCCACAGCAGGTCGATGTGGAACGTTTAAATTTACGAGCAGGTTTGACTTTTTCAGCTATTCTTCTTTTTAATTCAAATATGTGTACTTTTTTAACAACAGAGTTCATGAATGCAACACTGTTGGTCAATGGTCAACGCTTTGATTTCAGAGCTTCTAACCAGCACTTGAATGCACCAATGAGCAGTCTGAATGAGCAGACTTATTATTATATTTATATATATATAAAACAACAACAACAACAACAACAATAATAATAATATTAATAATTTAATAATAAATAACAAAAAAATATAATAAATAAATAAATATACGAGTTAATAAATAAGTAAGTAATTAAATAAATAAGTAAGTAAGTAAGTACATAAATAAATAAATAAATAAATAAATAAATATACCAACAACAACAACAATAATAATAATGATAAATAACAAAAAATATTTAATAAATAAATAAATAAATAAGTAAATAAATAAATAAGTAAGTAATTAAATTAATAAGTAATTAAGTAATTAAGTACATAAATAAATAAATACATCAATAAATAAATAAATAAATAAGTAAATAAATAAGTAAATAAAAAAAAGAAATGGCAACGTCAGTCGGTCTTGATCAAAGTGAACCCACCAGTTTGGTAAAATATCTTGACAACTATTGGATGGATTGGACTGAAATTTGGTGCAGACCTTCATGTTCCTCAGAGGATGAATCCTATTATCTTTGGTGATACTCTGACTTTTACTCTAGCGCCATCATGAGGCTGATATTTTTTGTTTTTTAGTAAAATATCTCAACAACTATTATATATGAATTAGACTGAAATTTTGTTCAGACATTCATGTTCCCCTCAGGATGAATTTTAATAACTTTTTTTGTACTAATTCAAAACTAAGATGGTGAACAAGGTAAATATAATACCTGCTAAATCAGTATGTTGGAATTTATTTTTTATCAATGTACAGCATGTTGGACGTCTCTGCAGGAGGTCAGAGCAGGAAGGTGAGTCTGGAGAGAAATCATCTTTTAATGCTTCATCCAGGTGACTCCTGAGCTGTTGGAGAAAGGACGAAGGTCTTGAGTTTCAGTCGGTGTCCTGCTTGAGACCACAGCGAGGGACGGAGTAAGGAGGTGAAAGACAAACGTGAGGACGTCCGAGACAAAAAGACAAGTTGAGATATGTTTTCTGAGCTTAGTGACCTCCGCAGGTGACCGCCACTTGATGCAGAGCAATCTGTTCCATCTCTGAGCCGCTCAATAAACTGTAATCAGGAGACGGAGGATATTTCTGGAGCAGTCAGCAGCCGTTCTGCTCCGACTGGTTCCTCCCTTAAAGACCCTGGACTTAATATACAGTCTGTTTAATGTACTGAACCTCCACATGCTGGGTTAAAGTTGACTTATTTTAAATTTGGAAAATGTGAACGTGCTTGTTCAAAGTAACAAACCCAAAGAATTGTCTCTAACTCTGCAGGTGTTTGAAGCTTAGGATAGCAGGATACGCTAGGCAGCCGTCATGTTAAACATGTAGACGAGTTTAACTTCAGTCTGTTCTCAGTAGTTTCTCAGAGAGAGAGATGACCTTCCAGAGCCACTCAGCAGTTTATTGATCCGGTTGGAGGCTGCTGCTCTTTATGCAACACGTCCTTCTTTACATCCATCGGCTGCTGCCCACAGTATGAACTCAGTATGAACCCGTCTCCCACTCCTTCACAAGAAAACAAGCACAGAAACACACTAAACATGCTGCAGCCTTCACTGTCTCAATCACCGTTCTTCCTGCAGCCAGAGAGGTTCCTCTGTCAGAGGGCGAGGTGTGTTCTGATTGGTTGGTTCTATCTGGGTTCAGACTACATGATATTTTGTCTGTTAAACGGTCACTGTGTCAGATTATAGAGGCATAAATTATTGAAATAAATCAGGATTGGCGGCTGCAGGAGGAGGAAGACAAATCATAAAACTTCCAGGAAATAGTGCTCCAGTGACCATCGATCATCGCTGCTGTCACAGCTGGGAAACTGAGATGAAGCTGCTGCTGCTGTTGCTGTTGGTCTGCAGGAGGAAACTATCAGATATAAAGTATACATGTACTGTACTGTTAAAATATGCCTGGCTCAGTCCCACGACACTGATCCTGATGCTGTGTTCACACTATGAGCGACACTACAAGTCACTTTCAATGGAGGTCGTTGGCATGAAGCTACAAACTGACGGCTGTGATGCGCTACAAATAAAGCTGAGCTGGTCTCAACTTTTTTTTCAGCGCTTTTTTTCCGTTCTGTCTAAAAAAAATAGTCAGTTCCCACGACGTAACTACGTCAACGAGCGCTTGAGCAACATTTCAACGGCGAGTCGCCTAAAATCTATCTGCCACGCTGGCTGTTTTGTTGCTTTTGTCGCTCATAGTGTGAACTTAGCTTTAACATCGGCTCAGGACATCTGATGGTATGAGATTAGAAATGGTTTTGTTTTGATGATTTTAATGCTTTTTAATGCTTTTTAATGCTTTTTAATGCTTCCAACCAAAACTTTAAACCAAATAATTTTTGCATGCCACCCATCGGGCTCCGGGGGCCGAGGGTGAGGGTAGGCATCACCCTAACCCTAACCCCTAACCCTAGCCCCAAAGAGACTCTCATCACCCACAGATCCCCAGGCCCCCTGGCCCTTGGCCCCTGGCCCAAACCCTGTTCTCCGGCCGGACCGGTGGACCCCGAGCTACTCACCAGTAACTGCCCAGGCCAGAGCCTCGCGCCCACCTGTCACTTCGTGCCCCTGGTACTCCACCAGAGTACCAGGAAGAGGGACCCACATTCGGCCGCCCTACCTGCCCCACACCCCTCGGCTGTGAGTGTGTGGACTTTTGTGTGGTAATTTTTTTCAAGTCTCTTGGTCATCTTGCCCCTGGTAGTACACCAGAGCACCAGGGAACGCTGGCCATGCAATTGTCCGCAAGAAAACCACATAGTTAGGTTAAGGGAAAACATCATGGTTGGGCTTAAAATAAGTACCTAAACTAAGTCAAATACGTACGGAAACAACAACACCACATAAACGTCAACAAAAAACACGTGACAATCGTCACTAACCGGTCAACACCGGTCTCCTGGTTAAAAGTCAGGATACATTGTGTACAAATGAAGAGCGGAGTATGCTTAACATCTTGCAGATTATCGTGACATTTATACGCCTTTTAGTGTGAACGGGCTGGAATAAACATTCCTGCTTCACAGGGGAACAACTGTATCGTGACTTCAGCTCCTCCTGGTATCTTCCTGATGGGAAGGGACTGAACCTCAACATGACGGCTACAGCGTACATTAGGTTGGTCACACGGGGACGAGCTTCCCGCAGCGGTAGACAGATGATATGAGCTGCTGATGAACCCAGTGTATGATGGGTAATAGAAGTTGTAACAGCCTGCCAGCCGGCGACCTGCCGTGATTGATGTGGCCCCTCGTGGATGCGTGAAGGCTGACCTCAGAGCAGCAATGCTCCTGAAACAACGACGGCAGGGTCAGAAAATTGAAGTCAGAGGTCGATGGTCCATCAGCGGAGAGGACGGGGACGCCGTAATAGAATCTGTTCTCTTCAGACACTTCGTTTTAATCTCTCTTCGCCGCACGCTTTGCTTAACGGTCTCAGTTATGAAGCAAAAAGCTGCAAAAAAAAGACGCTTTTTATTAGTATTTCATGTTGTATTAACTCTATATGTTTTAATCTTTCTGCACGACGATGAAAGAAAGAAAGAAAGAAAGATAGAAAAATAAAACAACAATCAAAATCTCGACCAACTCAGACAATTAATATCTGTGTAATCTTTATTAAAAACTATTTACAGAAAGGGGAAGACACACTGCAAATAATGAAATCAAATGAGTAAAAATGATATATATAATAATAAATTAAATAACTAAATAAGAGACGACGCAGGGACGTGATGGTACAAACAGTCTCGGGGCTCCTACATTAAATCTGCTGCATCATCTCCTCTCTGTTTGTTTGCAGGGGGAAGCCTGACCTTAGACCTGTGACCCAGAGAGCTATTAACAAGACCAGAGAGAGTCAGTGTGAGACATCTGAGACGTCTGAGGCAGCAGGTGGACATGGGGGGGGGGGACGGACGGACGGACGGACGGATAGCTAACAGCCAATCAGCTGTCAGGAGAGCAGGGAAATCCCCCCCTCTAACTTTAGATCCTGATTAAAGAGCATTTTGTCCTGAATCATGAAACCAGAGCGTGAACTAATATTTATAAAGTTTAAAAGTAGAGAGGAGGTGACTTTCAAGATTTCTGAGGTAGAAAACGTTTTGACCTCATTTCTCTTCAACCTGTAATATTTCAGCTAATTTAATTATCCCTTCATTAATTAATGTTAACAGTAAGTCGTCCCGTGAGAGCGAAGCTTTAGAGGTTCATCACACACCGTGGATTCACAGCTCTCTACTACGGGAGCAAAGCAATGTACGGCTATATGGAGAGAGCTGGATTTACTCCGCTGTTTATTTTCCCTTTTATTTATTTATGTATTTATTTTATTTTTTTCATTTATGTATTCTTGTATGTTAGCATTTATTTTTTTATTTATTACATTTCACCCCTTATTTATTTCCCAAAAACTTTCTGTATTATTTTCTTTTTACATTTCTTTATGCATTTCTGCCTCATTCTGCAAATGTGGGGGCTGTCACTGTATAAAATAAATCAAAAATAAATCCAAAAATAAATAAATTACTCAAAAATAAATACATAAATAAATAACAGGGAAATATCAATTTATGTCAGATTTGATCAATTAATTAATGGCTACATTTATTTTTATATTATTTTTGCTGCATTTAATAACATCTATTTAGTTAGCTGTATTCATTCATTCATTTTTTATGTTGGCAGGTTCTGTCCTCCGTGGTTATGTGTTCTGGATAGGTCATTTTTAATATTTATAAGCAGACGATTTACGTTTCATTAACTGATTTTTCCAATTTAACAGTTTTGAAATAAGACTGAAATAAACCCTGAGTTCTCATCCCCTCCTGTATCAGCAGGTATTCAGCAGGAACATTAATGACCAGTGGAAAGACGTTTTCTTTGTTCCTCACCTCGCCGCCTCTCCGCTCTGCATAATGAACAGGGCAGAATACAATTATTACAATTACCCAGAGCGAGATGACCCCAATCAAGTCATTCACCAGAAGCAATTATAACGAGCTGCCAGACATTTCAATAGCAGGGACCCTTTTTCTGTGTGACGGCTAATAATGAAGTCAAGAACTCAGACTGAAGAGAGAGAATCACATATTTTACTGTCAGCCTTTAAACACATTCTGTTATTGCGACTTCTTCCTCTTCCTCCGCTGGTCAGACGTAGTGAGACTCTGTTGTCCACTAGACACTTATTTGTCTTGACAAAGCGTGTTTTCTTTGTTAAAAATATATATATTTTTTTACCATAGACTGTAAATGAGAAGTAGACGTAGTCACCGTGACGTCACCCATTGTTTTGTAGACGGTTTTGGCCGTCACCATCTTGTTTTTGATCATCAACATTTTGGTTTTTGACCGTCGCCATCTTGGTTTTTGACCATCACCATCTTGGTTTTTGAACATCGCCATCTTGGTTTTTGACCATCACCATCTTGGTTTCTGGGTGTCACCTTCTTGGCTTTTGTCAGTCGCCATCTTAGTTTTTCACACAACTCAGCCTCCCTGGTAAAGTCTACTCCAAGGTGCTGGAAAGGAGGTTTCAGCCGATAGTTGAACCTCGGATCGAAGAGAAACAATGCGGATTCCGTCCTGGCCGTGGAACAACGGTCAGCTCTTCACTCTCGCAAGGATCCTGGTGAGGCCTGGGAGTATGCCTATCCAGTCTACATGTGTTTTGCGGACTTGGAGAAGGCGCGAGAGATACCGGGAGATACTGTGGGGGTTGCTGAGGGAGTAGGGAGTGAGGGGGGCACTTCTCAGGGCCATCCAATCCCTGTACGCCCAAAGCGAGAGCTGTGTTCGGGTTTTCGGCAATAAGTCGGACTCGTTTCCGGTGGGGGTTGGCCTCCGTCAGGGCTGCACTTTGTCACCAATCCTGTTCGTGATATTCATGGACAGGATATCGAGGCGTAGTCGGGGGGAGGTGGGTTTGCAGTTCAGTGTGCTGAAGAGCTCATCGCTGCTTTTTGCAGATGATGTGGTCCTGTTGGCATCATCGGTCTGCGGCCTCCAGCACTCACTGGATCAGTTCGCAGCCGAGTGTGAAGCGGCCGGGATGATGATCAGTACCTCTTAATCTGAGGCCATGGTTCTCAAAAGGAAACCGGTGGATTGCCTACTCCGGGTAGGGATTAGTCCTTACCCCAAGTGAAGGAGTTCAAGTACCTCGGGGTTTTGTTCGCGAGTGAGGGGACTATGGTATTACGGTACTACGGTATTGCATTCTCCTTACCGCAACGTTGTGACGAAAGGAGAGCTGAGCCAGAAGGCAAAGCTCTCGATCTACCGGTCAATCTTCGTTCCTACTCTCACCTATGGTCATGAGGGCTGGGTCAGGACCGAAAGAACTAGATTGCGGGTACAAGCGGCCGAAATGGGTTTCCTCAGGAGGGTGGCTGGCGTCTCCCTTAGAGATAGGACTCGGAGTAGAGCCGCTGCTTCTTTGCGTCGACAGTAGCCAGCTGAGGTGGGGTCCTGCTGGAGCTGTTGACCCCGTGACCCGACCCCGGATAAGCGGTTGAAGATGGATGGATGGATAAAAATAAATACATTAATAAATAAAAGAGAAAATTAAACTGAATAATAAATACATAAGGGAATTAATACAAAGATAAATGAATAAAGAACCAAAATAAAACAGAAATATTATTTTATGTCACATTTTATCGATTCATTAATGGCTACTTTTATTTTAATATTTTTTTTCCCACATTTAATGACATTTTCATGTATTTATTTATTAAGTAATTTGTTTATTTATTCATTTAATTTAGATTTTTGCCGGTTCTTCCTCCACACCACAGCAATTTCCCTCAGGATGAATAAAGTTTTATCATATCTAAAGAAAGAAAAAGCTCAGATGTGACTGCAGATGATTCCTGCTCTACTGTATGTTTCACATCCCAGCGATACTGACGTCTAAAAGTCATTACATGTAAATATGAAAGAAATGATATCAGATCTTCTATTAATATCTGTTCCTCAAACAGCACATAACAACCCGTATTAATGACCCGGTGTGTAAAATATAGTGAAAACCAAAAACCCTGAAACCTCTCAGGTTCTTCAGGTTGTGGATCATTAAGTTCCTGCAATAGAAACACATCTTTAAAATACTATTAAGGGATAATAATAGAAGCAATTTACAGCTACGAGTCTTCTGAGAGACGACGAGGTAAATATATCCTCTATGCTTCCTACAAAATTAAAGAAATATATCTAAATGTTTTCCATGTCTTGTGTCGGTCTGATCTGATGAATAATGTTTTGGTGGAGGTGAGCTGGATGCTGAGTCAGTCATGAATCAGCAGAGTCATCGTCCTGCAGTCAGACACTTCCTGTCCAGACCGGCCCGTCCTCGCCCACATGGCCCGAGGCTGGCACGGGTCAGCAGGGCCACCGGGCGCCGTGCGTCCGTCAGGCTGTTATGTAATCGCCTCCATCAGCAACAACCTGCCTGCTGCCACCTCTCATACAGTATCACACAGTAACAACCACTGACCCTGGATCAGGTTTAGCAGCAGTTCTGTGACAGTAAATAAATAAATAAATAAAGAGTCTCATCATCAGGACAGAGACGACCTGTTGAGGAGAGAATCAACCAGACCTTTGTTGCTCTGAGCAGAAACATCAATAGAGTCTCAGTGTTTGTGGATCCATCAGAAAAGGAGGAGACAGGAAATGAGATCGACCCTCAGGCCTTGCTGCCAGGAAGAACAACTCACCGCCAAAATAAATGTAGCCTATTACAGTCATATACCACAATGGAAAAATCAGCATTTACAGAAATAAAAGTCTGGAATATAAAATGTGACTTAATTAAACAGTGTTAGTGGTACGATTTGTTCAGAGATTCAAAGTAAAAATTTAGTTTTTAAACACTGTATCTCCAGTTTTAGGGATTTTCATGTTTTCAGTAGAAGGAGGAGAAGAAACAAACAAGGATTCAAAGAAGGAAAGAAAGAGAAGAAGATAGAATGAAAGAGTTTTAAAGAAAAAGCCTCAAAAAGTGATGAATAAACAACACAAATGTTAACAGAAAGAAGGGAGGATGAAAGAGAGAATAGAAAGAAGTTAAGAAAGAAAGAAATAGAAAGATAGTTATTTTTATTTTATTTTATTTTATTTTATTTTATTTTATTTTATTTTATTTTATTTGCACACACATAAAACTTAAGACTTAAAAAATAATAAATGTGACAGGAGAGGTCAAGAAGCCGCAGGCTTATACAACAGACCTCCCATCAACATAAAGAGGAAAACAAATAATAACAAAATAGGGAGAAAAAAAAGAAAACTGAGCCAACATCATTTAGAAAAATACCAAAAAAGTATATGATGTGTGTTTATAAAAAACTACAATATTCGTCGCTCTTGAATGCAGCATTAGTGTGTTTCTAATTATTTTGCTTGACTGACATTATTATGGGAAGCATGATACAACCAGTTATATCATATTGTGTTCTTTGATTTCTTTTATTTTAGTTTCAAAACTTTATTGAGCAACTTTTACCTCTGAGAGCAAACCTACAGAGGTCAAAGGTCACACAGCTGCATAGCTTTAAGACAAACTTTTATTTAGAAAAACTTCTTATTTCGTTTTAAAGACACAAGACTTTAAATCTGGATCTGAAAGAACCCACAAACTTAGATAAATAGAGGAGTAAAAAGTACAACAAGTAGAAAGTCTACTCAGTACTGCAGTACAGTACAAGTGAAGTGGTTTTTGGAGGGTAGAAGTGGAAACGTGGTCTTGGCCAGCCGGGCCTCTCTGGCACAGCGCTGTGTTTTCTGCTCCCAGCGTTCCCAGAGCGTTGGGACGGCGCTGCCCCAGTGATTGATGGAGCTATTCTTATTACTGTGACCCGTTACGTAAAAACACAGTCAGACCCTAAAAATAAGAGCAGGCGTTTCAGGACATTCATTGTTTGCTTTAGTACCGGACCAGGAATCTGGATCCATCAGTCACCCTGCCCCCTCTCTTCCCCTCACAAATTAGTCGCATTAGCGCCGGCCGCGTGCTGCTGTGGATAAAAGTTATTGATGTGCGTCTGTTGTGGCTGAGCCCACATGAACCGGTGCATGATGGGAGGGGAGTTATCGGCTCGCCGTCTGTGAAACATACGAGCAGAAATAGAAGACAGAGCTTTCCAAGAAAGAGTAAATGAATGTGGATGAGTTCACGTCACCTGCTGGAAGAGTCCCAGATCTGATGGATCAGATCAGACTGGAGGACACGGGATCATCAGGTCTGATCTGGATCGCCTGGTTCAGTTCAGACTCTATACAGGTATAATTGCAGTTCGCCGACTGTATTTAAGAAGTGGACAAAATCACCATGATGTCACCTATGGGTTTGTGGACTGCCGTTTTGAAGTCTTGAGTTCAGTATTTTGGGCTGTCCGTCGTAATCTTGGTTTTTGGCCGTCCCCATCTTAGTTTTTTGCAACCAGAAGTGACACCAGAGGGTGGAGCCAAGTACAACTGAACGCTGAATAAGACATTTTTAGGCAACCAAAAATGTTACAATTAACTTTGATGAAGTGAAAACAGACTGTGAAAGGGTTAAAGTTGTAAGATGAAAACACGGACAACTCCCAGACCGGACAACGCCGTGGTAGAGACCTGTCAATCTGGAAAAACGTCTGGAAAATTGATGAACAATGAATACACATTGTTTCATGAAATTAATTTTCTGCATGAATTGTATTTTTTTATGACTTCATTTTCTGTTTTTATTTATAATATATATAATCTCATAATGACAGGAAGGTGTGGAGGCTGTAACATTTAATAGTTTCTGCCTATGCACTTATACTGTCCACCTGCACCAACCGCAATACATGTATTTACAGCATTTACCGAAACAGTGATCATAAAGTGCTTTACAACAAGAAACCAGTAAACCGTAAAAATATCAGGAACAAAGATAATAATGAAACAGATAACCTTTCAGTTCCTTAAGTTCACTTACTCAGAACGAATACATCTTTACTGCAGCTTCAGCTCATCACTTCTTTATATATAAAATATAAAACACATCCATGATGGTAAAATAGATCAAATAAGTGTAGTCATTGATTGTGATGGGACCTTCCTTTATAAACCATGATGAGAGTAAATGTGATAAACTGATGTGATGGATTCTGCATCGACTGTGTAATCATGTTGCAGTAATGTGCTCGCTGTTATTCTGCGGCTGTGCTTGTGTTGGTGTCGGGGGGGAGGGGATGTCATTCGGTGTGTGTGTGATAGTCTGGCAGTTTCATCAACCATGCTAATAGAGTCTGCAGAGAGGTCATGGCTGCACGTCTGAAAATAACAGTGTGTGAAACTACTGTTTGCTTTTTTATACTGTCAGCAGAGAAACTGAAGGTAACAGGCCTGTTTACTGCAAATACAAGGACGTAGTTTTGTCTTATTATTCAGTTCTTTTGTCTGTTAATGAGTCCTAAAAAATCTTAAGAATTAAGAAATATTTTAGGAGAGTAACAGGAAAAATCATAAATAATAAAATAAAATAAATAAATAAAAAAAAAAAAAAAAAAAAAATCCATCGTGGTCCTCTTTCCAGGAACACAATGGTCATGTTCAGCTAATCTACCCTAATAAAATATATATGATAATTAACCAGACTACTGGACTCTCCTCCAGATAACAGCTTAAAGTGGCAGTAGGCAGTATATCTTTGGTATCATTGGGCAAAAATTCCATAATACAGCATATTGTAATTCAAGTGTTCTGAGAGAAAACTAGACTTCTGCTCCTCCTCATGGCTCTGTTTTCAGGCTTTAGGAAATCTAGCCCGTGACGGGAGACTTTGACCAATCACAGGTCATTTCATTGAGAGAGAGAGCGTTCCTATTGGCTGTGCTCCGGTCATGTGACCGGAACTTGGCGTTCCTTCGCCAGATTTCACAATGGCGGCGGCGTCACAAACTTTCTCATTTTACAGCTAAACCGTGCACTACAAGATGATTCTGAAAACATTTGAGGAGAGAAATAGACATTAACGTAACATAATATTGATTCATATTTGATCAGCGCTGCCTAGTTTGACCGTTTGATCGGAGTTTGCGAGTGATTGACAGCCGGCTCTCATAAACAGCAGCTGGACAGCAGACCTCAGCTCAGCTCTTACTGCTTGTTTCCTCCGGTCTGTGAAATCTTGCAGATGCCGTTAGGAGCACCGGACACCGGAGGACACTGAGGCACATGATTTTTTTCAGGTACCTGTTTCATGTACTACTGTCACAATATATAGTGACTGTTTTATAAAAATAATTTTGTAATCATATTTGCTCCAATCTCGCCTGCTTCAGCTTTAATTGCTTCATCTTGAGAAAACAAAATGCTGTTAGAATATTGTGTAAAGCAAAACAAAAGCTGTTCTTTCAAGATAATGGAATATTTTGATCATGTCAACATGCAAAGATACAGATAGCTGACTTAATGGGTTTTGTTTTACATATTTTAACCTAAATATAATTTAAAACAGAGAAGAATTAAACTGCAAAAACCAAGATGGCGATGTCCAAAAATCAAGATGGCGACGGCCCAAAACCAAGATGATGACAGTCAAAAACCAAGATGGAGACGAACAAAAACCAAGATGGCGACGACCAAAAACCAAGATGATGACGGTCAAAAATCAAGATGGAGACAAACAAAAAGCAAGATGATGACAACCAAACACCAAGATGGGTGACGGAACAAAAACCAAGATGGCAACGGCCTAAATACCGACCTCAAGGCTTCAAAATCGTAATTGACAAACCAATGGGTGACATCACGATGACTACGTCCACTTCTTACATATAAAGTCTATGTGGTTTACAGTCCTGTTTAAACTACTCTGCTGGAGTTTAACGGTCTTCCTAACCTGAGTTTTGGGAGCTCGTGGAGGCGACGTGGCTCTATGGTTTAATGTTTGCTGCAGTTTATCAGGGTGGAGTGGGAATCCCAGCGTCTGCATCCAGCTTGTGATTAAACTTCACCTCTGCAGCTCCACCTCAAATCATCTGCTACGGTACAAACTAAGGTACTATCTAGTGAAGAAAAAATATTAGTTTTCATTAATATTCTGCACAGCTTGCCGGCGTGATGACATTTAAAGTGGATCACCATTAACCAGCGGTGCTGTTGTTTTTATTGTGGAGGGGCGGACGCAGCAGGAAATGAATCCATCACTTTGCATGCTGGGACTCTGGTAGTGAAGCGTGTAATCTTCTAATGCATCCCCAGGAGACGAGTCATTCCTGACATCAAGTGACATCAGAAGACGTCGTGCAGCCTGAGACTCACATTACCGGAGCAGTCACCTTCTCCCAGCTGGTCGCCGCCAACAGGAAACGAACAAACTAACAAGCATGAAAACACTTTCTTTTCCTTCAACCTCTGCTCCTGAACCTGAAACACGTTTTCTTTCTCACTTTGACTCGTTGGTGTCGTCACTGCCGTGCGGTTAAGAATCATAACGAAGCGTTCGCGGGTCTTTAATAAATCCGGACGTGTCAATGACTTCAATTAAAGATAACAGTGAATCCCCCTGATGCAACGAAACCAATTACTCTCCACAGAGATACGAATGCCTTTAAACTGCCTCTGAACATTTGAGATCATCTTTAGAAATAAAACAACAGCTGAGACTTTCACTTCACAGATTACAGCTGCAGGCCAGAGGCTCATCGCTTATTCCACCATTTTACTGGTGAAGATGAAACCTCGTCTGAGGTTTGACAGAGAAACCTCCCCAGATGACAGAGATTCCTCAGAGATTGCCATCAAGCTCCCCGAGACATTAACCCAGTTTCTGATGATTTCCCCGTCAGGAGCTGACACCAAGACGACCCTCAGTGTTCAATCATTCAGTCAGAGGACACAGAGCGTCGTTATACATCCTGGGAGATTATTACAGGTCGTTAACTATTTTAAATTAAAACTAAAGTGGATCATCCTCCAGGCTCTAAAATCTCCACCTCTCTGAGGGAAAACTGTCATGGCCATTTTCAAAGGGGTCCCTTGACCTCTGACCTCAGGATCACCATCTTGGTTTCTGGCCGACGCCATCTTGGTTTCTGGCTTTCGTCATTTTGGTTTATGGCCGTCGCCATCTTGGTTTCTGGCCGTCACCACCTTGGTTTCTGGCCGTCACCATCTTGGTTTCTGGCCATCATCATCCTGGTTTTTGAACGTCTACATCTCAGTTTTTGGATGTCTCCATCTCGTTTTTTGGCTGTCGCAATCTCGGTTTCTGGTCGTCGCCGTCTTGGTTTTTGAATGTCACCATCTTGGTTTTTGGACGTCTCCATCTTGGTTTCTGGCCATCACCATCTTGGTTTTCTGCCCGTCGCCATCTTGGATTTTCGTCTTTGCGTCTTTGATTTTGGTCGCTGTCATCTTGGTTTTTGATACTTCTATCATCATGTTCTCAGCACAAAATTAATTTGAATGAATGAATGAATTAGTATTTTATATAAGGGTTAAATAAGGCTAACATGCTCTGCTGTAGCATCATTCCTTATTAACAGTTCTTTTCTTCATATCTTCCTGATTAACCGGTGCTCCCTGACTGAAGGTGTTGATGAATAATAACCAGCTGTCTCTCAGCTTTCACATCACACTGTAATTTCATCTAACTACATTCATTTAATTACAGAGGACATGTTAAAGACGTGAGGCTCCCAGCAGAGAGGAGGCGAACCATTGATCCTTGACCAGCGTGGACATACCCAGCAGCTCATACTATAAGATAAATTAAATCTGCTGGAGACTTGGACACGTCTCCGGTTCAGAAAGTGATTTAAAGTTGAATGTAAGATTTCACCCGTCACAGCTGGGATGTGTCCTACATTATGAGGCCGTGTCCTGTGTTCATTTCACAGCCGAGGTAATCACACTCGTGTTCTAATTTCACACTACATTTATAATTCACAGCAGGTTTACAGTGACATGTATATGTCCCGGCTTCAAAAAGCATAAAATCCAGTGTGAATGTAAATTAAATTTGCTTCATTTTGAGGGTCTGTTGGTGGACGCCATCGTCCCAAAATACACTGTACAAAAGAGCAGCTGGTTTCTGGCCGTCGCCATCTTGTTTTTTTGACGTCTCCATCTTGGTTTATTGGCCCTCACCATCTTGGTTTTTGGACGTCTCCATCTTGGTTTCTGGCCGTTGCCATCTGGGTTTTTGGAAGTCTCCCTCTTGGTTTTTGGCCCTCACCATCTGGGTTTTTGGCCGAGGCCGTCTTGGTTTTTGGACGTCTCCATCTTTGTTTTTGTCTGGGGCCATCTTGGTTTTTGGCTGTGGGTATCTTGGTTTTTGGACGTCTCCGTCTTGGTTTTTGGACGTCTCGCTCTTGGTTTTTGGATGTCTCCATCTTGGTTTTTGGATGTCTCCATCTTGGTTTTTGGACGTCTCCCTCTTGGTTTTTGGACGTCTCCGTCTTGGTTTTTGGACGTCTCCATCTTGGTTTTTGGACGTCTCCATCTTGGTTTTTGCCCATCACCATCTTGTTTTTTTGCAGTCACCATCTTGGTTTTTGGCCGTTACCATCTTGGTTTTTGGCTGTCTCCATCTTGGTTTCTGCCCGTCGCCATCTTGTTTTTTTACCGTCTCCATCTTGGTTTTTTTTACCGTCGCCATCTTGTTTTTTTTCCCGTCTCCATTTCCAGCTGCTCATAGCCGGAAAAAGTTAGAAACTGGGGTTGATGATGAGCAAACCATATGTGTGCGTCTCTAAGTACTGTCTGACTTCCTGTCTGTGGACCATTGGTTACTATAGAAGACGTAAATCTTTAAAAACACAACAATATAGTTTCATCAGTAATTTCCTAAAAGAGCCAACATGCTGCTGGTATTCTTCAGACTCTACTTGACGTGTTTTTACTGACTGTGACGTCAGAGCTCACAGATACCCAGTGACCTCCAGGATTTCATCCATTATTCATGTCAGACTTTGGTACGGCTTTCAGTTAATAAAAAAAGTGTATGATAAATTATAAAGACAGCAGAAAGCTTTAGCGGGTGGGAAAACCCCTCCGTCCACTGTGTGTGTATTAAACTGGATGATAACGTGTAACGGTCGGTGGTGATGGGACTCCCAATGAACCATTCAGAACCAGAAAACAGTGACGTCCACAAACAACCCGAGAACCAGGTCATATGTGGCGTCGTGCAGCAACAGTTCATGTTCTCACAGACATGAAACTCTTCTGGTTAAATCATCACAACAAAAGATTAACAACTGTTAATCTTTGAGAGGTAAAACAAAATCCTATGAAGGAATATTGGATTATATTCTCTCTCTTTTTCTTATTTTAACACAAACACAAAATTTAAAACATTTTCATACATTTGCTAAAAAGACATACTTGATAGCATCAGTCATTTCGGCAAACACAAAAATGACACGTGTCACATTAGAGATGTGTTTTCCGTACTTTTGTCAGGTTGTTTCCGTACGTATTTTACTTAGTTTACGTACTGGTTTTTGGACGTATCCATCTTGGTTTCTGGCCATCGCCATCTTGGTTTTTGGACGTCTCCATCTTGGTTTCTGGCCGTCGCCATCTTGGTTTTTGTCTGTCGCCATCTTGGTTTCTGGCCTTCTCCATCTTGGTTTTTGGCTGTCGCCATCTCGGTTTCTGGCCGTCACCATCTAGGTTTTTGGCTGTCACCATCTTGGTTTCTGGCCGTCACCATCTTGGTTTTTGGCCGTCACCATCTTGGATTTTGTCCGTCACCATCTTGGTTTTTGGCTGTCGCCATCTCGGTTTCTGGCCATCACCATCTTGGTTTTTGACTGTCGCCATCTTGGTTTCTGGCTGTTGCCGTCTTGGTTTATGGCCGTCGCCATCTTGGTTCTTGGACGTCTCCATCTTGGTTTCTGGCCGTCACCATCTTGGATTTTGTCCGTCACCATCTTGGTTTTTGGCCGTCACCATTTTGGTTTTTGGTTGTCGCCATCTTGGTTTCTGGCCGTCACCATCTTGGTCTTTGGCCGTTTCCATCTTGTTTTTTTGCTGTCTCCATCTTGGTCTTTGGCCGTTTCCATCTTGGTTTTTGGCTGTCTCCATCTTGGTCTTTGGCCGTCTCCGTCTTGATTTATGAACAAACCATTATAGTGTTAGTGTGTGACGTGCTTATTTTAAGCCCAATGACGTTTTTCCCGAACTTAACTGCAGACGTCACCGTAGTTTTGTTGCTTGGTGTACAAATGACACATGAGATCCTAAAATGCGTCCTCATGACACGCGGAATGTCGTTGTAATGTCGGGCTACTTATACGCCTTCCTGTGAGCCCGGGGTTGGAATGACAACTACATGTATGCACACCAGATCCGGTGCAAATTATCCGTGTTACAAAAAACGTAAACTACACAACTAATCGGACCCCAAAATGTTATGCTAAAACTAGCTGTTGACCAACATATAATGTTAGCAAGTGCGTATCAGCCACATTAGCATCTTTATCGTATCCCAGCTGCATATATTGTCCTTTATCTGGTTGTTGAGGTAGTCGTCGTGGTAGTTCTTGTACAGTATTGGGTGTTGAGAAACCAAATTTATAGACTCTCTGGGAGTAAAAATCCTGCTTGTAGCAAAAGGATGCTTCATAAATCTGACAGAAATATAGTTCATATATGCATATTTCTACAGAAGCCTGAAACCTGCAGGCTGAAGCATCTGTGGTTTCAGTTTTAGCTGCTTTATGGATATTTAGGAATAATTAAACAATCTGAACATTTTGCAGATGAGTTGAATCTGAACTCTCTGTCTAATACGTTAGAGATGCATGTGTTACTGAAACCAAACGGTTGCAAATTAATGTTTTTATTTGAGATTGAAATCAGATTAATTTCTGTCTGCGGAGACTTTTAGAGAAACAGAAGTGAAGCTGCCCTTTAACTGATCATCTTTGGGAGCCAGAGGTTTGTCTGATTATTGTGAGATTCGAGGTTTAACTGAGACTGGAACGGTGACATCGGAGAGCATCGCTTTCGCTCCGAGGCCTCGCAGACGTCCCGCGGTCCAAACAGGAAACCGAAACCTGGACAGAGACGGGGGAGAGAATTCACCTGAGACCCAAGAGCGACATTTAAGAACATGTGGATATGAAGTGATGAGCTCACAGGATACAGGAAATGAGGTAGTGGCAGACTGAGGTCGGTCAGCATGAGTCAGACGATCAGGAGCTGAATGATGATGAGGAGGGCTTCAATAAGAGACCTTTTAAAATACGTGTGCATCATTAAACTTTAAAGACCTGTTGGCCCTCTGATCGGATAATGATCCATCTTAACGATGTGTTATGGGCCTCAAACTGTAAGGAATCCATTTGTACCAACAATGTCATGCTAGCTTTTCATGAAGGAGGTTGAAAAGCGCTCCAAATGTTACATTTTGGCGAGGAAAAACTGTCATGGGGGTCTCAAAGGGGTCCCTTGAATAAATGTGTTATTTTCTCCTGTTCTAAAATGGTGTGTTTGAATATTTCTGTATACTGGGGTCCATAAACAGTCTTGAAGTACATAAAGTGGGTATCACCGTAAAGCTGAGACTCTTGTGGATCCAATGAGCCCAACTGTATTCATGTGTGATGATGTTAGTCCCCATAGGAGACATTTCATTGTAGTGAAACTTGACCTCGCTGTATAAAATGACCTGTGGTGACCTCTAGGATAATCACAGCCTCATGAAACTTTATTGCCATAAACTAGAGATCTAGAGCATTCAGAGGATGGATGGCTTTCCTAGCTAGATTGACAATAAGGGGGTTTCTGAGCACAAGTGCTCGCCATCCAATCTCCAAATGTCAAAAGTGTTTGATCCCAAATCACAGCATTGGCTTTTTCTAGTGTTCCTCAAGGTCTTGGTGTCTTAATGTGGTATTTTGGAGGGATGATTGATCTTTTTTTAATATCAATTCTCCAGTGGTAAAAAATGGTTACATTTATCACCAAATCTGTGTAACAAATGGTATCAATCCCCAAAAATTGCTGCAACAACTTATGAGTCATAATAGAGCATGAGAATGACCATCATATACTTCTATCATCATGTTCTAAATCCCTTATACACTTTCACTATTTATTTTGATTATTGACTTATGACTAGAATTAATCTCCAGGTTCTCAGCTTTCAGATGATGTACACCACCTCTATGTGAAATTGACTGTTGACCTGCTATCTCCCCCTAAAGACCCTCTGTACCCCCCTAAAAAAAGTTCTCTCTTAGGGTTTATAAAATCATAAAGTCATGCTGGAAGTTATTGCCACTTATTCTTTATTTTTTTTGCATATTTATTTGTATAAAGAAACACACCAGTTTCCCATGCATTTTGGAAATAACTTCTTCCCTTATTTCCACTGTTTTTTGAGTGTCTTTATGTTGAATTTCTGTTTATACGAGGAGCTGAATATGGTGACACAGAACCTCATTTCATATGTCTTGTGTTTTTAGCAATATCATGAATTTCCAGATAGCAAAATGACAAGTTTGTTTGGTAGTGAAAGATGTTGGCTGGTATTCTGGTTCCATTCCAACATCCCATTGAATGTTTTAATGCATTCCTCTTCGTTCTCCTGTTTTAATCTTTTCATTCAAGAGGAACTTTGAATTAAGTCTCCAGGTTTGCTGTTGTATTTTCTGAATGACTCTCTCCCTGTGTATCTTCTTCTTCTCTCTCTTGGTTAGAGATGTAAATCTGTTTTATTTTCCCTTTTTCATCATCTCATTTTCTCATTTTCCCTGCAGCAGCTCCCTCGGGTCATTCCATGGGAAAAGAAACTTTTCCTGCTGGCCCCTGAGAGAAATCCAGCTATTTTCGGAGAGAACACGTCACCACTTTGAGCTGCAGCCCAGAAACTCTCCCTTCTTTCCATCATCCAGATTCCCTTTTTATTTTTTTTCTCCTTCTCTCGACTTGTTGCACAGCGCAGCACTGTTTACCTTCCACACAGAGACATGTTGCTTTCAAACTCTCGACAGAAGAATGCTTTATTTTGTGTTTCACGCACAAAGCAATACGCAAGCAGACATGACACCATCCTTGAAAGTCGTGCACAACTTTAACCCCAGCGAGGTTCCCGTCTGGAAAACGGCTGCAGCGCGTGACATTGCGGAGCCTCTTTTAGTCTCTCTATGTGTGTGTGTCATTGTGGATGAAAGGATGGATGGACTGAGGAGGACGAACCTCTGAGCCACAGGTATTTAATCACGGATGAAATTTAGATTTCTTGCATGAAAATTGCATGTTTTTTGCACGCGTTTTGCACGCGTTTTGCACGTTTTTACGCATTCATTCATTCATTCATGCATGTTCGTATTTGCATCAAAAACAACTCAAGTGATAACCTTGAGACTGTGCCACGCTGGAGACAACAGGTTCATTTACGCACGACTCTTCCTGTGCACGCAAAGTCTCCAAATCCCCCTGCTATTGTCTCCATATTATTATTTTATTGTGTCTAAATAGCCGGATCAGATTCATTGTGAGCATATGTGCGTGTTTTCCCCCCCCACCCCCCCCTCCTCAGTGAGAGAGCGCGCACACACACACGTCAGCTCGGGGAGGGCAAAGCCTGCTTAAGATGCAGTGAATGTGACGGCCAGTCCAGACAACAGCAGCGCGTGGACGGTGGAGAGGTGAGCGCGGTGGGGTGGGGGGGCAACAACGATGCCAGAGGAACCAGAACCAGAGGAACCACAGGAAAAAGAGGAACTACAGGAACCAAAGGAACCACAACCAGAGGAACCAGATCACACGTGACGAAAAGAAGAAGACACGAGAAAAAGACGGTCAGCTGGGTTTCCAAAATACGCGCGGAGGAGTCGGAGGGGGGATCGGAGAGAGGACTGAGGAGCCCTGGTCTAGGGTCTAGGGGGGTCTAGTGGGGGGGTTAAGATGACAGTGGTGCCCGGAGAGAACCTGGATGAGACTGTGGCACTGGCCGCGCTGTCAGCCCAGGATGTGTACGACCCGGAGCGAGCCGACAACCAGGACTGCTGCGAGCGGGTCGTCATCAACATCTCCGGGCTGCGCTTCGAGACGCAGCTGAAGACGCTCGCCCAGTTCCCGTGCACGCTGCTGGGGAACCCGAGGAAGAGGATGCGCTTCTTCGACCCGCTCCGGAACGAGTACTTCTTCGACCGGAACAGACCCAGCTTCGATGCCATCCTGTACTACTACCAGTCCGGCGGGAGGCTCCGGAGACCCGTCAACGTGCCGGTGGACATCTTCATGGAGGAGATCAAGTTCTACGAGCTGGGCGAGGAGGTGATCGAGAACTTTAAGGAGGATGAAGGTTTCATCAAGGAGGAGGAGCGGCCGCTGCCAGCCAACGAGTTCCAGAGGCAGGTCTGGCTCCTGTTCGAGTACCCGGAGAGCTCCGGACCCGCCAGGGGCATCGCCATCGTCTCCGTGCTCGTGATCCTCATCTCCATCGTGATCTTCTGCTTGGAGACTTTACCGGAGTTCCGGGAGGAAGCCCGGGTACCGGACGAGCAGCTGCTGGCGGTGAACGGAACCGCGCGCGCAAAGAAGCCTAACCCGTTCACTGACCCGTTCTTCATCGTGGAGACCCTCTGCATCATCTGGTTCTCCTTCGAGCTGCTGGTCCGGTTCCTCGCGTGCCCGAGCAAGCCCGCGTTCTTCAAGAACATCATGAACACCATCGACATCGTGGCCATCATGCCGTACTTCATCACGCTGGGTCTGGAGCTGGCGGAGCATCAGGGCAACGGACAGCAGGCCATGTCTCTGGCCATCCTCCGGGTCATCCGTCTGGTCCGGGTCTTCAGGATCTTCAAGCTCTCCAGACACTCCAAGGGGCTCCAGATCCTGGGAAAGACCCTGCAGGCCAGCATGCGGGAGCTGGGACTGCTCATCTTCTTCCTCTTCATCGGAGTCATCCTCTTCTCCAGCGCGGTGTACTTCGCGGAGACCGACGACCCGGAGTCCGGTTTCAGCAGCATCCCGGACGCCTTCTGGTGGGCCGTGGTGTCCATGACTACGGTGGGCTACGGGGACATGTGTCCGGTCACCATCGGAGGGAAGATCGTGGGCTCTCTGTGCGCCATCGCCGGCGTGCTCACCATCGCGCTCCCGGTGCCGGTCATCGTGTCCAACTTCAACTACTTCTACCACCGGGAGACGGAGCACGAGGAGCAGTTCCAGTACACGCACGTGACGTGCGGGCAGCAGCAGCAGCCGCAGTTTGGAGACTTTAACCAGAGCGACAGCAAACCGTCTCTGACCAAATCCGACTACCTGGACAGCGACAACGCGGACTCCATCAAATACACCAACTGCAGCCCGCACAAAGCGCCGTACACCGGGAAGCTCACCGACGTCTGAGATGGACCCCACGTTTACGCACCGGTGGCGCGTAGAGGAGAACCTTTCAGTGCCATCAAACATCCTGCACTCTGGTTGGAGTTCAGACTGGAGAGCTCCTCATTTCTGCCATCAACGGGATTCATTTATGGATTATCATTCATCCCCTGAAACGGTCTTCCATTACGCGCGTCATGAGTCAGGAGAAATGATCAGCCTTTAGCCAGTTGTAGCACTTTATTGTTATTATTATTATTAATGTCTCTCTTAGTAAATGCGTAATTTATTGCCATAATAATGCAGGTTTAAAGTTTACATTTGCTTTTTTTTCTGTCTATCTGAAGCAACACAGGACCAATTTAATCTAAATAAGATGCAGCACATTCTCATGTGTTTTCAGCTCAGTGGTGATCAGATGATGTGGAAGAATCAATTCTACTAAAATTAAACAGTCCAAGGCTCCAGAAGGTTAAATCCTCACTTTGTTAAAGCATTATGAAAATCAGCTGCAGCTTTTTTTCCCCCCAAACCAACAGCGCCACAGTGTGGATGAGAAGCATCCCCGCATCCCTCTGCTGGATGCAGTTTCTATAGCAACCTTCCAGACTTTTCTGTATTGTCTGCCACAGGACTGAAGGCTGTGAAGACGAGACTCAGCGAGGCCACTAAACCACCATGTTGTGGAAGCCTCCATGTTGTTTGATTTCACCAGCTGAATCATTTCAACCTTCACAGTCCAAAATATAAAATATAACATATTAACAGCCAGTTACACGACTTATTGTCCATGCACCTTAGTCACACAGAATATGATCCATACTGATGGTCCAAACTGAGCTGTAACCAGCCATTACTCTGATCATCTGTTATTTTAGGCTTAAAATATGTCAGAAAATAACATCACAAGTTCCCAGAGACCCAACAGAAGTTCTAAAATCGTGTATTTTTTTCAGCCAGAAAAACACATGTATAAAAAAGAAAGGAAGCCGTCCCATTCAATAGTTTGTAAAAAAAAAAGATGTTTTAGAGCTCGACTGATGCTGAAATTTTGGGGCTGATTTATACAATACAGACACTGATATTTACTTATTTAAAATCTCAGCAACAAGTGCTGTGATAAAAAGCAGAATATTTTAGCAATGAAAATTATTTAATGATACACTTTCTTATCAAAATTGACAGTAAAAGAACATTTTGAACAACAAAAGTCACAGGAATTAGCAAAAAAGATATAAACAAAACACAAAAAAACAACAACATATTATACAGAAATGAAAAAAAAGATCAATTCAAAAAAATGTAGCCAAATTTTGCCACTTTTTGTTGGCCAAGTACGGAAGCCAAAAAAGACTGAAATCTGAATCTTTGGTATTTAAACTGTGATTGAATTTCAAAATTAAGTATTCACGTTAAAAATTCATTTTCTTATAAAAAATGACAGTAAAAGAAAATTTTGAAAAGCAAAACTGGAATTACTGGAATTAGCAAAAATTAAATAAACAAAACAAAAAAAACAACAAAATTTGATACAGAGATGTAAAATAAGATCAATACAAAAAAACGTGTTGCCACTTTTTGTTGTATATATTGACCCGATATGGCAGCCAAAAAAAGGACAAAATCTGAATCTTTGGCATTCAAAGTATATAAGTATTCATGCAGTTTCTTGTAATGTTGAAATATAAAAAAGAGTATATAAAAAGAGAATTCAAACCACATAAATCCAGATAGCTAGGTTTTCAAAGTAAAATATTTACATTCAGTTGTATTAAAAAAAAATTACAATTAAAATTATTTTATCACCTTTTTGCTTCCATAACAAAATGCTGACACTGAGACCGATATTTCTTTGATCAGGTGATATCAGCTGCTGATGTATCTGTCGAGCTCTAATGTTTTAACTTTAGGAAATGCTTAAAATGCACAAATCAGTTTAAGCAAAAATACAATTTTCTGTCTCAAATCGATAAATATTTTAGCACTTCCCCCGATATTTACACCAACAGGTCGCCTGCTGTGTTTGAGGTTTCCATAATTAGCTCCGTCATTAAAGCACCTTACTCATCTGGACTCCAGGGACGAATCACTCAACCAAACCTCATGAAAAAAGGGGAATTTTTGAACAAACTGAGGGAATAAAAATGGTCCCAGCAGACGTCCTGTTGGATTATTAGCTGATGGATTGATGGATGGAGGCCTGATGGAGTTTAACTGCTGAATCATCGACACACAGACGGACGGCCGGACGGCTCTTCAACTCAGACGACTAACGGATTCATAACTCCGGAGGGCTGGTCACACGGAGAGGTGAGTTCAACCAGAACAAGTTCATTATATTATATTCATTCTGTGTATCTGTGTTGAGGTTTCTGTAGCCCGATATCAATCAATAATGTTGTTTTCATGTGTTCATGTTCGGTCTAGATTAGTAGCGAGTGACATATTTATCCATTTGGCGTCATTTTCAGTGAACACGCTGAATTAAAGATCATTTTCCACCTAGATCGATAAAATATGTTGATTTAAAGCTGCATGAATTGATTGTTGGCCACCAGGGGGCAGGAAAACAAACTAAAAACCATAGACGTATACAGGAAGTGGATGTTGTCACCGTGACGTCACCGTTGGTTCAACGTTTTGGCCCTCGCCATCTTGGTTTTTGGTCTGCCATATTGTTTTTTGTTTTTTGGCTGTTGCCATCTCGGCTTTCTGGCCGGCACAATCTTGTTTTTTGGACCTTCGCCATCTTGTTTTTTGGGCCATCGCCATCTTGGTTTTTGGCCGTCACCATCTTGGTTTTTGCCCGTCACCATCTTGGTTTTTAGCCGTCACCATCTTGGATCCTTGGTCGTCACCATCTTGTTTTTTTGCTGTCACCATCTTGGTTTTTAGCCGTCACCATCTTGTTTTTTTGGCCGTCACCATCTTGGTTTTTGGCCATGGCCATCTTGGTTTTTGGGCTGTTGCCATCTTGTTTTTTTTGCCGCACCATCTTGATTTTTGGGTCGTCGCCATCTTGGTTTTTGGGCCGTCACCCTCTTGGTTTTTTGGCCGTCACCATCTTGTTTTTTGGGCCGTCACCCTCTTGGTTTTTTGGCCGTCACCATCTTGGTTTTTGACCGCACCATCTTGATTTTTGGCCATGGCCATCTTGGTTTTTGGGCCGTCACCCTCTTGTTTTTTTGACCGTCGCCATCTTGGTTTTTGGCCGCATTATCTTGATTTTTGGCCATGGCCATCTTGGTTTTTGGGCCGTCGCCATCTTGGTTTTTTGGTCTGCACAATCTTGGTTTTTGGCCATCACCATCTTGGTTTTTGGGCTGTAGCCATCTTGATTTTAAGGCCTTCGCAATCTTGGTTTTTGGGCCACCAATATCCACAACCCTCGCTTTCACTCATACACTAACTTAATACTCTTACAATACAGTTTTTTTTTTTTGTATTTTCTGATATTGATACCAATTATCACAAACAGTTTGCAAAAAATCACTAACGACCAGATGAAAAATACAGAATGCTAGTTATTTAAAGAAATAAAAATGACTAACGCTAATTTTCTTGATTTGGAAAAAAAAATAATTAAAAACCCACAAGTTGAATGACTAAAACATCTTATTAATTCAGAGAACATTTTGAGGTGAATCCTTCTCACATTAACATCAGCTGACATTGGCAGAAACTGCATTGTTTCAGTCTTTTATTCTGTATAAGTTTGGTCAATAAGAAATATGAGAAATTTCTTTTCTTATATAGAAGAAATACGTTATTACTGCAGCTCTGTTCTCTGATGATTACTCACAATGAAATGGTATTTTTAAGCTTCATTGAGAACAACAGTTAGTCACTCTTGTTTAAAATGCAGGATGTTAATGTGTAAAAGCTGCAGACAGATTTAAAACCCATCATCTGTTAACATCTGTAGCAGCTGCAGTACAGCTGTGATCCTGCAGGTGGCAGCCAACAGCTGCTGCATCATTCTGCTGGTTCACATTGATTCTGTCAGCTGCAGCTGGACACTGATCCACTTTCTATTCAGAACTTCCTTTTAAAATAAAACAGTTCTGGCTGTAGGAGAGTCTTATGACGTAAATGTAGACTTTTCTTTACTTTCTGATAGTGCCAGTGTCTCTAAAAAAGAGGGAAGAATAATAAGAGGTTAACTTTTACACTTTATCTTCTTAATTCTTCTTGTGCGTTTGCTTTGGTCTGGCAGATGTGCGAGCTGTCAGTTGAACTCTTGTGGTGTGAAAGCAAAGCCACAAGATTAAGTAAATTGTGATTTTAGCAGGAATAGTAAGAAACTAAGATATTAAATATATCTGTTGATCACGGGATCTGTCAAGGAAGTTCTGTGTTCAAACTGAGGTGTGTTTTATGTTTTTATCAGCTCCTTCTTAAAGAGGTGAAACGAGTCGATCACACAGGAACTATCCCTCTAAATCATACCTCTTTTTCATCCTGTTTCTACCTGGTATACTTGCCAATATTCATGGCGATGAGGTCGGTTACAGTCCGGACAAATAATGATCTTTCTTTGTGACACCAGATAACTTAAGCAAACACAAAAGTTTAAATCTTTTGTAAAAAATCAGCGTGAACATGAACAGATTTTTTATTTTGATGGTGCGGACTTGGAACAGGTGTAGTTGTGATTTTACTTTTTAAATAAAATGTTTTATCATGAAACATCCCTTCTATAGATGGGTATTAGCAGCCTGTTTTGTTGTCGATGAAATAATTAAATATTCCTCTTTTTCATGAAACACAGTCAGGACTCGTTTCCCGACTAAAATGGTTCAAACCAAATTGTTTTCCTTGGACGTGGAGAAGTCCTAAATTCAAACTAAAGTAGCTGCATTTCCTGAAGAAAGATCAGAGTAACTTCTGGGCTGTAAGTTATTTTCTAAAATGTCTAAAATCTGTCCTCTAACTTCACTCCTCTGTCTCCACTGATGGAGCTCTGGACTCTTGTGACGCTGCAGCTTTAGAACCTTTTAGAACCTTCCTCCGTCCAGCTGCTCGCCGTCTCACTAAGGACAACTCACACAGGTGGTTGAGATGAACCTTGTTAAAGACGTAACTCTGCATCACACACGTATTACCTACACTCCGTGTTCAGTTTATTAGGTACACCCAGATAAAACGAATGCAATAATATGTTCAGTTTTTAGAGAGATGTTGATTCAGTTTTATGATCATTTTGGAGGATGTAGTTGATTGTGTTATACTGACAAGTGTTTCTACTATTTTGTCCACCCAATTTATAATAGTGAGGGTGGACTAAATAACAGAAACATCTCTCTGTAATGCAATATAGAGCGACAGCACCACATACATCCTCCTAAATGATCATAGTTGAATCAACAAACTGGCAACTGAATGTGTACCTACATAAACCAACATAAACCCATAGATTTATATACACACATATTATATTTAGTTTTACTACAACATTACAATAATGACCAGTATACATACAACCCCACTTCAAAAAATCTGAACTTACCCTTTCAGTTATTTCCAAACGTAGACCATCAACTCCTGCGTTCTGAGAGGTTAAATTACTGTTTTTGTGAATGGAGTCTGGTGGCTTTGAAGACAACAGCTTCAGTTCCCTGTCAGAAAGGGCTGTCTGGCGGGGAGGTAAAGTGATGAAAATATTCAAAGTATAGCATACAGTTAAACTGATGTTGAAAGTTTTTAGGTCCGTTTTTCTGCTGCTTCCGTCCACAGCTGCTTTACGGAAGCCGTTATATTGTTCTTTTCAAAGCCACCAGACTCCATTAACAAAAACAGTAATTTTACGTTTCAGAACATGGAGTATACATACAACCCCACTTGTTTAAGTTATTTCCAAACTTAGCACAGATAACGTTGACTCAGCTGGTGCTAGCGTTCACATTATTCAGAACATTATTGATTAGCTTACTGTGCTAACCTACGTCACTGCTTTTAGCTAAATGGCTGAGGGCTGGGCGTTAACATAGTCGATGGACCCGCCCTTTAAATCATTCCAAACTGCAGCCCTTTGCATTATTTGACTTAAAGTGTGTCGGTGACGTGGAGGAAAGATAAAGCATGTTTAGAGCGTGTTGTAGGCCGCTCCTCCACCATACATCCACCCTGTTACAGTTACATAACGCAGACATGACGTCTCAAACAAGCATCGTGCTGACTGACTGCGTCGTCCTCTGGGAGGGGTTCTGGTCAGAACCTCCTCTTGTGGAGTCACCTCCCTCCTCCTCCTCCTCTTCCTCCTCCTCTCTGAACATATGCAGGTGGAGGTAAACAGGTCTCCCCTTGGATGACACTGCTGCTGTTGACGGGCCGAGTTTCACTCTGACAGCTATTGTTAGTGTCTTTGTCACTGCTGAGAGAATCTGTCCTGGAGCCACAAGTGGCCCGCAGAGAGTTACACACTCAACCTCCAACCTCCCCCTAACCAACCTCCACCCATAACCTCCCTATGGAGGAAGGAACCTGCCAAAATCAAAAATAAATGAATTAATAAATAAATGACTCAATAAATAAATAAATATGTCATTAAATGTGGCAAAAATAATATTAAAAATAAATGTAGCCATTAATGAATTGATAAAATGTGGCATAAATTGATATTTCCGTTGTAATTTGCTTATTTATTTATTTATCTTTGTATTAATTCCCTTATTTATTTATCTATCTTTGTATTGTTTATTTATTTATGTATTTATTTTTTATTAATCTTTAAATTTATTCATCTATTCATTTATTTATTTTTGCATTATTTTTGTATGAGTGCATTTGTTTATGTATTTGTGCAATCACTTATTTATTTATCTATCTTTGTATTAATTCCCTTATTTATTTAATCTTCTTTTTAATTTTCCTTTTTATTTATTTATGTATTTATTTGTATTTATCTTTAAATGCATTTTATTCTTTCCATTTATTTATTTATGTATTAATTTTGTAAATTTATTAATTTTGCATTTATTTTTTAAATGTGTGCATATATTTATGTATTTATGCAATTATTCATTTATTTGTTTATTTATTTATAAAATGTCACAAAATAATGAAAAACGTCCAACACGATGTCCAAAACACAAAGAGATTCAGTTGACTGAGATGTAAAACAGAGAAAAACAATAAATCATCACATTTACGTAAGCAGCATTTATGCTTAATAAACACCTTCAATTAATATTAAGCAGATTAATTGTTTCTCGATTGGCTAATTGATTTCAGTTTTAAGTTCTAAGTCTGAATATATTCATATATACAATTTTAACATTTTATCCTCTTTGTGTGACATCATATTTCATATTTAACAAACCTGATTTGTAGCTGAAATGACAAAAAGAAACATCTGTCTCTATCTGGTGTTCAAACTTAAAACATCACACTGATAACAGTCCAGTCATTGATTTATGTGATGAGTAATTATTGATAAATATGTGAGAATAATCAGCTGCTATTGATATAATCCGCCAGTCGTGCGGCGTCATGTCACAGGTCGGTGGAGGTTGGAGGTCAGCGTTATTTAAAGACACCTATGTCACTTACACTTGATGAATTACAGTCAGGAGACCTTGAGCTGCTGGACACTAAACCATCAGGTGACAGCACAGCTGCTGGGCTGCTGGTCGCCGTGGTGACGGGATCACAACATCAACATGACATCACACTGAGCTGCTTCATGCTGTTTACATGAAGGAAATAATGATGCAGGTGGAGGTTTTACTACAGCTGGCGAAAGAAAAAGATCAAATCCAGTTTTTGGGGAACACATGACTCTGGTTAGATATGTATTATGACTGTTGCCATAGCAACAGAGGATACTGGATTCTGATTTGCTGGAGAGTTTTCTATTATTTTCTGTTATCCATCTTGAGAGCTTGAAGGCTGCAGCACTTCCTGCTGGTTGGAGGAGTAAAGTTTATCATAACGGTGATTCTAATGTGTTTTTATTACTTTGTTGTGTAGATTTCTGCAACCGGACAGACTTTGTTTGGACTTTAACTTTAAGTGCTGTTGGATTCATCTTTGACCTTATTCACCTTGTATTCAGGTTGTTACATTTCTTCTTTTGTTTTTAATAGAAGCACATGCAAGTCAAAGTATTATTCACAGATTTTTGTAATATAGGGTATATTAGTATTTTATATATATATTTAGAGCAGAACCCTGTAAATCCACCACTGTATACCAAACATTTAACAACATGTCATGCCCCCCTCATTTGCATAATGAGGCATAGATGCATAAATAAATTTAAAAAGAAATGTGTAACGAAAAGAATACAGATATAAATAAGTTTGGGGGAAATAGATAAAGGGTGCAAAGAAAAAATCATGCATAAATAAAGAAAGAAAGAAATGCATAAATACATAAATAAATACATACATTTAAAAATAAATATAAAATAAATAGATAAATAAAAAAATAAATAAATGCTAAAATAAGTAAATACATTTGAAATAAAAGGGAAAAATTATACAGAGGAGTAAATAAATTAATGCAAAGATGAATAAAGAACCAAATTAAAACAGAAATATCAATTTATGTCACATTTTATCAATTAATTAATGGCTACATTTATTTAATCTCTTTGTGTTTTGGACAACATGTTGGACGTTTTTCATTATTTTGTGACATTTTATAAATAAATAAACAAATAAATAATTGCATAAATACATAAATACATGCACACATTTAAAAATAAATGCAAATAAATGTAAAATGAATACATTTACAAAATGAATACATAAATAAATAAATAAATGGAAAAAATAAAATAAATTTAAAGATGAGTAAAAATAATTACATAAATAAATGAAAAGGAAAATTAAACAGAAGATTAAATAAATAAGGGAATGAATATAAAGATAAATAAATAAATAAATAGATAAGTGATTGCACAAATAAATAAACAAATGCACACATTTAAAAATAAATAAAAATAAATGCAAAAATAAATAAATAAATAAATTTAAAGATTAATAAAAATAAATACAAAGATAAATAATATGGGAATTAATACAAAGCTAAATAAATAAATAAGGAAATTAAAACAGAAATATAAATTTTTGTCACATTTTACCAATTCATTAATTTATTTATTTTTGATTTTGGCAGGTTCCGTCTTCCATAAGGATCAGGTTAGGATCGGGTTTATTTTGAAAACTCTCATGTTTTGGCTTTAATCTCAGGCCTGTGCAAAACGCTGCAATGATAGAAGCAAGATAAAATACTCTGACCCATGTGGTTATCAAAAATAACAACCTGTGTCATCCTTTATTGTTCAATAATTGCATAGCTGGCTGTGGATTATTCCTGATGTCAACAGGATGGTGAAGGTCATAGTGGCTCGGAGTGGCAGCAGAAGAAAAACAGAACTGATTAACTATAAAGACTGAATTATCCCTGCAGAGTGACATCAGTAAATGAAACATGTTTATTGATTATCTCCTCTCTGCTCTCCTGTCCCGGAGAAACCGTCTATTCTCAGCGTTCCTACGTGGACGCTGTGCAGCCATGCTCACCGACGCCAGCTGATAAAACCTTTGTATCTGCTGGAGTGAAGTGAAGCTCGACAAACATCAGAGAGCAGCTTCACTGGATTATTATACAAACAACATTCAGCACACAGCTGGTCTGACTGCTCCTGGTTCTGGTCCGGGTCACCGTCTGGCTCGCTTGTCTTGTTGCAGCTCATCACGTCCCGTCTTTTTATAGTTATAATAATAGTTTCCCACCAGTGTCCGTAGCTGACACCTGAGATTAAACTGGGTCAGTAAAGTGAGTTTATGGCTGGATTAAACCTCCTGTGGTCCCTGTAGGTTTAATCTCAGAGGGTTGGTAACCAGTGAACTGGGTGTCATGAACTCTTAAATGTGTGTGTACGACAATAGAGGCTGCACGGTCCACACAGAAAAAACAGAAAGTGATGGCTGCTGGTTTGTCCTTGTTTCCGCTTCCTCAGCATGTGACTGTGGTGATGGATACCCTGGGAAAGTAAATGTTCACAGTAAATGTTCACAGTGTGCAGCCTGATTCCAGAGCTTCCAGAAAAATGTCCAATTTATATGAGACGGTCTTTCACATATAGATTTAATTGCCTCGCTCTCTCTCAGGATATGGAGATAAGAAGACTGAGGTTTCGTTTAAGAATGAACTTTCCAAAAATCAAAAGCAGGTGTAATTTACTGTTAGGTATCACAGTCTTTGAAATCATCTTTCACTTTACCAATCAACAGGAGTTTATCTTTTAAATCAACACGTTTTCTTTGAGGAAACTTCATTATAACATTCCAAAATACTTTACTGTACTGTAGGTGTAGTCCCCAAACTGAGGGACTACAAGTTTCATCATTTCCTACCAAAAAAAACATATATTTGCAAAATCGTCTTTTCACACATTTTTTGGATATTGTTTTTACACTTTGCAGACATTTTTCACATATATTTCACACATTTTCTGGAACATTTTTTAAAATATTTTTCACACATTTTTCGACAGTTTTCACAATGTTTTGGGACATTTTTCACATCTTTCACAATTTTTTTTTTTTTTTTTTACATTTTTTAAAGATTTTTCACATTTCTTTGACATTTTTCACACATTGTTTTTTTTTTCTTTTTTTCTTTTCACCATTTCTTGGACTTTTTCCACATATTTTCTTTTACATTTCCCCACACATTTTATGGAAAAGTTTTTGGTATTTGTCACACATTTTTCGACAGTTTTCACAAATCTTTTGGACATTTTTCTCACATTTTCTTTTACATTTTTTTCCCACATTTTTTAAACATTTTTCACACATTGTTTTTTTCCCCCCACATTTCTTGGACATTTTTCACACATTTGTTTTTTACATTTCCCCACACAATTTTATTAGATTTTCCAATTTTAACAATTCTTGACATTTAAGATTTCTCCATGTTTACAACTTTTATCTGAGACTGTTTAAAGTCACACAATGTACAAGAGTTTTTTACTTCCTGGAGGTGAAGAAAGACTACTTTTTATTATACTCTGTAATGTAACAACTGTGTTTCTTTCTTTTTGTTTTCCAGGTGAAGAACGATGAGCCGCTCCTCCACCTCGTCAAACCAAAAGAGTACGACATCCATGCTTCCCCCACCCCTCCTCTTCCTCTTCGTTATCCTTCCTCTGATGAAGGTGAAATAAAACTAACTCTGGATAAAAACACTGACACTCATGGGAGCTATGAGACGCCTTTCCATTACAAGAGGACATCCTGACTGAAGCTACAGTCGGACTCTGAGGTACGACAAACGTTACTTGAATCATCTGATATTTACAACATGGAGTCCTCTGCATATTCTCGAGTAGATGTTTTTTGGGAGATTGCTCCTGTTGCTGTAGAGACTTGTAAGTCCTGTCTGTACGTTGCATATCATATTCAAACCAAAACATATTATTGCATGCTTGGAAAGTAGAGCATGTAAAGAGAAGAAAACATGTTTGTGTTGATCTGAAACACGGGAACAACAACAGCAGCTCATCGATATATTGAAATAAATCTGTTCGACCGGTGGAGTTAGTTGCTAAATCTATATTTTTTAAAGTATCATACTGTATATGTTTTATATGGAAAGGAATTGGTTAATTATTTTGTAGATTTTTAACATTTTTGCTATTTTGTTTTTTTTCATTTTTGCCTTGGTAAAAACAGCTCCAGTGGGCAGCTCTGATGAAAAATGTCTGCCTGCCAAAAACACTTTAAAAAAGCCCCAATAACAAGAATGTTTGTGTGGAAAATTATGAAAAAAAAGACAGTTAAAATGCATTTATTGCAGACATTTGACATCTTTGAATAATTTTGAATGTTTCTGATTGTGTTTGGGTTTTGATCAGAATGCTGTATATCTGTTATTATTGATAACATCTACCTCAGTGTCCGCTCATTAACGACAGAAGCTTTAACGACGTCGGTGTCCCGTTATCTGTCATCACACCTGGATTGAGTTTATAAATGTCTCTCTATGTATCTGGGACAATTAAATAACCCAAACGCTCTATAAACTGCCATTTGATAACTTACTGAAGTCCCAAAAAATGCTAAAAATGCCAGAGGAAATGCATACAAAACTAACTATATGAAGCCTTTTAATTAAACATCCAGTTTAGAGCCTGACATCATGATTTTCTTTGCACATTTTTTATTTATTGGTGAAATGATCAGAAGTGTGTGTGAGCGAGTGTGACTGTTTTTAAATTATTTGTTGATTTAAGGGCAATAATGTATGGAGTGGGTCAGCCTGTCTTAAAAATAACCTGCTTAACCTAAAACAGTTTATTAGTTTGAGGCTTTAATGGAAGCGGATGGACTAAAATGCTGTTTCTGAGATTTTTCCACCAGTCCTGGAGGTGACGTTTAATTCCTGTAAATTTCAAACACAAAATTGGTGATTTGTGAGAAGAATGGATGACGTCAGATGGATACCAGTTCAAATCCCCAGTAGGGATAGTTTCCAGGATGTGTTTAGCTTAGCTTAGCACAAAGGAAAACTGCTAGCCTAAAACGTCCAACAGCTTAAAGATGTCTGGTTTACGCGGTTTTCGGATCAGTTAGCGCTTCGGAGCTATTTGGTACTATACAATGAAAATGTTTGAATTATAATACAGACATTTTCATTCTTCATTATTAACTTCAGGCTTGTCACCAAATTGTTTCATTTTCATGCAAAAATAAGAAAAAGCAATAGCGTGACTGATTACTGGGAACTTCAGTGTGAAAGCATTTTTGATTTCTTTCTTTTTCTTATTTCCAGTTCTTGTTGCCATGTTTATTTTGACAATCTTTAATTGTGATCTATTTTTGATAAAATAAATCTTTTATCCTGATCAGTTTCTATCTTCATGTGTTTCAGACGACTGCACATGCAGATGAGTCATTTTCTGTTTCTTGTGGGTTTTTTCATGTTTCATAGACATTTCACCATGACGGCAAGGTTGGATTTACACTATGTGTTTGTGGTGTGTGTAAATGTGTGTGTTGTTGGGATTAAACATCATCACATCTGGATCACCACCATCCATCCTCTGGTCCCTCGGTGAATTGGTTAGTGGAGAGAAAAGTTTTAAAGTCTAACTGAAATTAAATTGTATTTTTGAGGGCTACAGCAAATATACCTGTGTTCTCCTTTGAGAATAAAAATCAAAAACCAAAAGGGAGCTTTAAATTTTATATTTTTTTGTTTCATCATGGCGCCCCCTAGTTTTACATTTATTCAACACCACTCCCACGTTCTCTACGGTGTAACACCGACACTCTCGTTCTCTACGGTGCAACACCGACACTCTCGTTCTCTACGGTGTAACACCATCACTCTCGTTCTCTACGGTGTAACACCGGCACTCTCGTTCTCTACGGTGTAACACCGGCACTCTCGTTCTCTACGGTGCAACTCTGATACTCTCGTTCTCTACGGTGTAACACCATCACTCTCGTTCTCTACGGTGCAATACCGACACACTCGTTCTCTATGGTGCAACTCTGATACTCTCGTTCTCTACGGTGTAACACCATCACTCTCGTTCTCTACGGTGCAATACCGACACACTCGTTCTCTACGGTGCAACACCGGCACTCTATCGTTCCCTACAGTGCAACACCGACACTCTCTCATTCCCTACGGTGTAACACCGGCACTCTCTCCTTTTGGCACCGGCGACTGACTAAATGTAATTTCAGTTGGACTTCAGATTTCAAGTTTAGCCTATATCTCCTCGTCATATTGTGACACAACATTTCTCTTTTTACTTTTGGTAATATACCGTAGGCATGACCCTTTGCCCACTGTCATCACCTCTCTTAACTGCAGTTTGTACATCACAATTACAAAGCCTGCATCCAAGGGAGACTTTGAAGGAAAGAGTGAACCTCAGTCAAATAAGAAAGAATCACAGACTCAACATTTAAATGTACATCAAGTTTTGTTTGCTTCAGTATACTGAAGGTAACAGTCCGTGTTGTTTGGAAGGAATATGGACATGTCATCAGCAAAATATGAAAGTAGGTTCAATCCTGAAAGTTTTAGTAATATGTTTTTAGTTCTTTGTAATATAATGACTGAATTATTACAGTCAAATGAACAGTTACAATAAACTTTAACTGAAGATTTCACCCTTGTAGGAAGAAATTATCTTAAAAATATTGTCCAATATCAACGTCCTAATATTAATAATCTACAGAATTGAACATTTATTTTGGGGGACAAAAATATCTGATTGTATATTGACTATATATCCATGAATTTGTAAAGATATTTAAAGAAATGCTCATATGTTGATTTACATGTGGCAATGTTTAACCATAAAAGAGCTGGTCATTCAAATAGAAACAGAGCTAAAGAATATGGTAATCAATGGCAAGGATTGATTGTTACAGCTTTGCATTTCTTTGTTAAACTAAACATTCATTATGGAAACTATATCAATGTCTGGAGGGATGTAGAGTTTGGAATTGAAATGCTAAGTTGTGAAATGCTTCATAAGTTTAACTGCATATCAATTTAACCAGCATATGCCACATATGCAGTTACCACATTTATTCATCAATAAGCAATAATGCATGAAAAGTTCAACATCATCAGCAAAAGGTGATTCGTCTGGTTGTTCATGTATGTGAATAAAAAAGTATAATAGTGCCTTAATCATAACCTGATTCAGTTAAAAAAATGCATCTGTACCATAGAAGAAGAAAGTTAGTATATATACATATTAGCACGGTAGAGAGGCAATCGGCTGGTTGCACATAGAAATTATGTAAATTAATGTATTGAATGTAAAGTAAGAAGTCTTCCTGGTTTGTGTTTTGAGAGGAAACAAATATGAAAAAGTTAAAAGAAATCTCTCCAATTCTTTGGAAGCTCAGAGAGGATATGACTACTCATATCCTGTCATGTCCTTGAAAAACCTGAAAAAATATAATTTTTTCAGGTTTTTGGGTAATCTTCTGATAAATAATGTGTTTTAATAAGGTATGAGTATTTTCTGAATAATTTTCTGCACCACAAATTGTGATCACAAGAATAAAGTAATATTGAGATTACAGGACAAAAATTGCAATCATGTCCACACTGAGCTTCCTTAGTTTAATTTTCGGTTGACATTCCTCACCAGACTAACTACAGTTTTTGTTTGGCGGCTCATGAGAGTAAAACTGTGATGTTTATCATGTCTTTACTTTTCACATTTTTTTTTCATTTTAGGGTGCTAAATAGTGATGTTAGTATTGTTACTGAAAACTAAAACAAAGTGAAAGTTAATTAAAATGATAGTTAAACAACCTGCAACACTAACACCAGATTTCTCTTTGAAGAACATATATAAACGCATCTTCAGGGACTTTTATTATCGCATTTTGTGTTTTACAAACTGAGCTAAATATACAATTTTAAAGTTCATTATTCAGAAGTCAAAAAATATCAACTCAAGGTCCACTTACTAGCTTTTTTCAGGGCTTTCAACAGCGTATCTTAGTAATAAAGCTCTGGAAAAAGCTGGTAAGTGGACTTCTGAGTCTATAGAGTGAAACAAGACTGAGAGGAAAATTGCAAAAGAGAAGTAAAATAATTATCATATCACAGACCTTTACCGGCATGAGTGTAATAAATGCAGTCCTGTATTCATTCACTGAACTGTGTGTTTATCTCATAGTGTTAACAGCTGATACAACCGTGACGAAAATATTTCTGTCTGCGAAACCTCAACTTGTGTCCTCAATGTTTAAAATCTGAAATAATATTTTATTTTGAGTGTTTGTATGACAGTTAAATAACAGAAAAATAAGTCTTTCATAATGTGAAATATGTTTGGCTTGGGATCGTACATACTGTATATGCACAACGGAGTCATTCTGGATAGTTGTGACTAAGTTTAATGTGGCCTTTTCTTTCTCTTTAATGTACTGCAATGTTGTAAATTATTTGTATAATATGACATAATGTATATTAAAGTTAACAAGGCTTTATGTTTCTACCACCTATGTTTAATAAACAAATGAACTGTGCTCAAATGTATAACATGACCACTTTTTTATACATCGTTCAGGTCAGGTTGTTGTGTTAAATGTCAGATACAGTATATCTACAGTGTATTACAGTAATATTTCATTAAAGACACCACTCTTATAAGTCAACGTATCCTCATACAACGGGTCATATAATACCCTAAAAAAAAAGTTATTCCTAATTTTTTTCGAGCGTCAAAATAAACTTTCCGACAAGAAAGATCCTGGTTTTGTTAAAATAACTACGAAAGTGGAGTAACATAAGTACGGAAGTTACGTGACAAACAAGTCAAGGTTTGGGTTAAAATAACTATGAACGTGACGAAACTTAAGTACGTAAGTTACGTGACAAATAATTCAACATTTTGTTTAAAATAACTACGGAAGCGGCGTTAAGTACAGTAGTAACGTAACAAATAATTCAACGTTTGTGTTGAAATAACTACAGAAGTGGCGTTACTTAAGCAGTAAGTTACGTGACAAATAACTCAACATTTTGTTTAAAATAACTAGGGAAGCGCGATAAGTACAGAAGTTACGTGACAAGTAAGTCAACATTTGGGTTAAAATAACTATGTACTTGGCGTTACTTAAGTACGGAAGTTATGTGACAAATAAGTCAATGTTTGGGTAAAAATAACTACCAAAGTGGCATAACTTAAGTACGGACGTTATTTGATTTTGTGGGATATATACGAATTACAGTGCATTACTTTTTATGGTATCGCTACAAACGGTGTACAGGAACAGCCTGTCTAGTTGAAGATTGTAGTTTGAGTCATCATAGATCCAGCAGGTAGCAGCTTTAATGCTTCTCCAGTCGTCTTAAACCTCATTTAAAATGAATGATTCTGAACTGCAGGGAAACAGATCCATTACATAAAGAAAGCTGCTCTGGGAGGAGACTGCAAATGGAAAAACCACGACTGAACTTAGATCATTAGTACAGTGAACTGCTGAATCAGCAGTCGTAATTGTTCTAAGCCATCCATCCATTCATTTACTGACGCTGGCAGGTCTAGGTCGATGGAGGCGAAACCTGCCAAAATATAAAAATATATGAATAAAACAATAAATTACTCGATAAATATGTCATTAAATGTAGCACAAATAATATTAAAAATAATTGTAGCCATTAGTTAATTGATAAAATGTGACATAAATTAATATTTCTGAATTAAGTAGATTCTTTATTTGATTAATCTTTTTATTAATTCCCTTATTTATTTACTCTTCTGTTTAATTATCCCTTTTATTTATTCATGTATTTGTTTTTATTTATTTTTTATTTTATCTACTTATTTTTTTTTAATTTTTTTTTTTATATTTATTATTAAAGGTATGTATTTATTCATATAAAATAAAATATAGCCAATGTTTAATTGATTAAATGTTACATAGGTTGATATTTCTGTTTTAATTTGCTTCTTTATTTTATTTATCTTTGTATTAATTCCCTTATTCATTTACTCTTCTGTCTGATTTTAGCTTTTATTTATTGATGTCTTTATTTTCATTAATTTTTAAATGTATGTTTTTATTTATATATATATTTTATTTATTTATTTTATATTAATTATTAAATGTAGGTATATTATTTATGTATTTATGCATTTATTTATTTATTTATCTATTCACAATTTTCCCTTTGCATTTCACCCTTTATTTATTTCCCCCAACTTATTTATTCATGTATTATTTTCTTTTTATTAAATTATAATATTATATATTTTCACCACCTGGCTACATATGCTGAAGTCGTGTAGTCTCACACAAAACCAAAACAAAGTCACTAAAACATTGTGACAATAGTACGATCAGCACCATGGACTGAGCTACACATCAAACAAGGCTAGCTGTTTACAGTCTTTATGCTAAGCTAAGCTAACGGAGCTAATGAACAGATGTGAGAGTGGTGACGGTCTTCTCATCCAGCTCTCCACCAGCTTATTTCCCCAAACTCTTCTTTTGGCTCCTTCAGTCCTGTTTTATTTATAAAAACCCAGAAACACTTTGTGTCCTCCTCATTATTAGAACGTTCTGACTGCAGCAACATCTGATCAGCGTCTCTCTGACTGACTGACTGACTTGAACCGGCGGCGGAGAGACGGGATCACTTTGTCTTTGTGTCTCTGAACCACATTAATAATGGATTGGTCCGACGTGGTTTCACTTGTCCTCTATACCGTAACAGGAAGCAGGAAAACAGAAGGTCTGAGTGGAGCAATCAGTGTGAACGGTACGTCACTGTCCTCATCATGACCTGCATGAATCAGAGCTGAAGGCGGCTCGCTGAACCACGACTTATAAACCCTGTTTATCAAGGTGGAAGTGGATGGTGTTGTCCCTTAAGGTGCAGGAGATGTTTATTAAAACCTCCAAGTGTTGAATATTAGCGTCAATATATTGTTTTAGAATACATTTTAATCCAGTAGTGATGTAGAGGGTCTCAGGATCAGGATCACGAGCCCTACCTCGGGTCACATTATCATCCACAATGATATGAGGATGCCTAGCTTCAAAACAAGTCTAACAAGTAGGTAAATAAAATAAAAACAAATCTAACAAATACTGTACATCATATAAGACAAAATAATAAAAAAAAAATGAATATGCTTAGACTAGAAAGAAAAGAGGAAATTGGGGGAAATAAAAACACTAGAAGGAAACTCGGAGAACGCAGACCTCCGCTAAGGGCATTTCCTTAAGTAAAAAATAATGCCTGTATCCGCTTCAACATATAATGAATTCTTCCTTGGTCAGTTTCATGAATATCGGGCCAGTAGTTTTTCCATAAAACTAACAAACAGACAAACATACTGAATTGAAGAAGAACAATGTACAATTGGTACAATTTTTTGGAGAAAATAAGAATTTCCTTTCCAGAAAAGGCCTTAAACACCGAGGGTGTAACGAATAAATGACACGAAAATGCGAAATACTCGCTGCGAATATTATATGTCTAAGGCTTTTATTGTAAGTTTGCCATCTTGTTTCGGACTATGAGCCTCCGTGTCGTCGTACACTTCAGTACATATTGTATATGTCCATTCTACGCAACGTGATTGGTTGATGTCCTTCTTTGCTGTGCGAAAGCTCAGAAAAATCATTCCAAAAAATTCACGATAAAAACAACAGTTCTAAAAATGTATTCAGGTGTGAATTAATTGCATGAAAAATTATTATAGTTTTAATTTAATACAATTTTACAGTAATTTCACATTTTTTATGTACAACTGAATTGCTGTAAACTGATGAAAACTCTCTGTTAAAAAAAACTAATGAATGGAAATGAATTATTTCCAAGGTGTTACCTTCATCCTCACCACATATAGCTTATAATTCTCACATTTGTCATGTTATAGAGGTTTTTTTAGAGGAACATGTCTGCAGTAAAACAATATTCCAGCAGTAAAACAGATGAGATTTTTTTTCTGCAGGCTGGAGGGCAAAACAAGGTTGATTCCTCTCTTAACACAAAGTGTAGGGATGATTTTTTATTTTTATAATATTTCGGGTCGTACCATCAGTGAGCAGAGCCACAGGGGGGAGGTGAGATAATACAGTATAGTACATGTCAGCGTCCGTGCACACACACACAGTTAGCAGTATTAGCGAATGTCTTAATGACATAAACTGTGACGCTCTGACGGCTGAGCTGCTGCAGCGTCTCATTTAACGAGCATCACCGACCCTCCGTACTCCCCATCTGGATGTTAAATGGTGCCGACTGTCAGGACCCTCATCTAAAATAGACTCCAGAATCCCCTCAAAGAAAGACGTGTGCTCTAAAAATAGACCTCTCTCTCACACACACACACACACACACACACACACACACACTATGTGAAGCCATGGTAGTGACATGCTGCATGCAGGGATTCCCTGAAGGTTGCGTTTGGTTTGTGGAGCTCAAACTGGTGATTTCAGCTGCTTAAATGCAGTCATTTTATTTATTCATTTTTATTTTTTAATTCATTAATTTGACAGGGACGGTACATATAGGCATTGTTTAGTTTCCCAACCTGGGGGTCGGGACCCTCCAAACTGTACCAAGAAAATAAAGCAGAAAAATATATATGCAACACAAAATGACATATTATTCTTCAGATGTTTCTTTAATCTTTTCTGTTTTTCCTTCGTGAATTTCTGGTATTCAGTAAGTACAAGTGCAATGCATCACTCAACATAATAGTGAGTGAACGTACCACCGTGCAAATGCACTTCATTGCGTAACAGTAAGTGAACGCACCACCGTTAAAATAAACTTCAATATGTAACAGAAAGTGAACGCACCACTATCGAATGCGCATCAACACACAACAGTAAGTGAACGCACCACCATTCAAATGCATTTCAGTACGCAACATTAAGTGAACGCACCACTATTGAAATACACTTCAATACGTAACAGCAAGTGAACGCACCACCGTTCAAATGCATTTCAGGATGCAACGGTAAGTGAACGCACCACCGTTCAAATGCTTTTCAGTACGTAACAGTAATGGAACGCACCACTGTTCAAATGCACTCCAATATGTAACAGTAAGTGAACGCACCACCGTTCAAATGTACCTCAATATGTAACAGTAAGTGAACGCACCACCGTTCAAATGTACCTCAATATGTAACAGTAAGTGAACGCACCACCGTTCAAATGTACCTCAATATGTAACAGTAAGTGAACGCACCACCGTTCAAATGTACCTCAATATGTAACAGTAAGTGAACGCACCACCGTTCAAATGTACCTCAATATGTAACAGTAAGTGAACGCACCACCGTTCAAATGCACTTCAGTGCGTAACAGTAAGTGAACGCATCACGCAGTTCAGTTCAGTCTCAAAGATTAGTTTGTACATGTACTAAAAACCTCTAATGTGCTCACGTTCGCTGCACGTATTCAACGTATATAAAGTCAGATGTTTCATGTCGATGTTTTAATTATTCATCACGCCTTGATGAAACCACTGGAGGGTTTTTTATAGATTTCTGCTTCATGATCTCTTGTCTAATTTCTATTTATTTCCATATTTAGTCTCTCATATATACCAACAGAGAGACATCTCAGACGGACTCTCTGCAGTCTCTCTAACATCTGACCTCTCTGTTATTCATCCTGTGTACATACAGGGGAGGACTCTGTCCATCCTGCTGCTGTACCACTCTGTACTTCATGTACCACACACATCATTTATTCATTGCAGCAGAGCTTTTTACTCTCAGCAGACTCTCTGCTAACAGACCGAACACAGTTTCTTCAGCAGCTGGAGGAGATCTTCCTGCAGTAACTCAGCCGATGGTCGGAGAATTTGATCCTTTAGCATGAAGAAGACAATCAGTTGAATGAAAATCTGTTTTGCTGTTACAGTGAACACTATGCTTATAGAAAGTAAATCATGTGTAGTGTATTGCTGTACCTTCTCCCTGCCCGTCTCCCTCGGGGGCTCTGCGGTTATTTAGAGACACTGATCGTCTGTCAGACCCGCAGCATCAAACTTTCCTCCGGCATCAACGTGTCGCTCTGCTGCCGTCTCAAGTGTTTCCTATTGATCCACTCATTGACAACACGTCACATTCAGGTCAGCGTTATGATGATGATACTGCCGTTTGGACTTCGACGTGGTCGGCTGATGTTTTCTTTATTTACACTGAACCCGGAGATGGATCATAAATTATCTCATCCAGACTAACAAACATCTCACAGCTCCCTCAGGACTCACTGACCACCGGTCATCCTGGCTTCTGTTCAACAAACTGGTCATATGATAAAACAGCTTTAGCACAAGGCCTTAAAATACACTTCCTGTTCTGATTGGCCATATTGAAACACCTGAAACACAGTTACATTAAACAGGCAGTAATAAAAAAGGTACTCAACTTATTTTAGTCTGCAAATATCCAGCAAAAATATGAATGTAAACATCAATTTAACGTTGATTTTCAGTTGCTTCCTATTGTTTTTTCGTTTTTCTGGCCATGCTACAGGTGCAAAGATACAACAAGAGGTCTCATATAGTCAGTTTTTACACTGTGTGCATGTACGGTCGACCAACAGCTGCGATGCAAGCCGCATTGTTTGCATACTTCTGTGCATACTTTGTGTGCACCTTAAGGATTAAAAGGTTTATCAAGGGGGCAGATCAGAGCAGAATAATCTCTTTGTTGACACTGAAATCTCATTGATTGAGCACTTTTTAAACAGAGGTCAATATATTGTTGAGATCACAGCAGTGAGAGTCAGCATCGTAGATTACTGTAGACTAGTGTAAATTTCCATGGGGTCGCTATGATTCACATGCGAAATGAACTGAAATTTTGCAGATTTTCAACTGTCTTTGCGTCGTTGTAATATTGGTGGTATGTTTCCCTTTAAGAGTGAGTAATTAAAGAGCTTTAATAAAGACATATTTATTGGCGCAACTCAACTTTGGTTCATGGCGTTCTTCATCTCATTCCTCTTCCGTTTTATATTTTAGACACGTTGCCATGAATCATCGGCTACATAAAGGGTTGAACACAGTTTCTCTGCAAATGTTTTTATTCAAATAGTTTACCTCAGCCAATGTGTTGTGTTAGCTTGCAAGCTAACGGTTACGAATTGATGAAATAAAGCAGCCTGACTTTGTCTCATTTCAACATGAATCTTTCTACCTGATTGGACGAGCAAACAAAGACCATTGAGAGTCCAAAAAGTGGTAATTGATTTCCAAAGTTAAAATGATGTAAAAAATGATGAATAATTTTGTGATTTCTAGAGGTGGTGAGTTCTATTTCTAGAGCTGCCCCCTCTTAGTCGATTAGTCGAGTAATCGAGTCGTTTTGGTTTTAGTCGACTAAGATTTCTTTAGATAATTCGTCTTTTTTATGGATTTTTTTTTCATGCTGAATGACTTATGAGCCGATCTCTGATAAACACCAGATTTAAAGTGGTACTTTTGTGTAATTCTTCGTGGAGAAACTCAGTTTCACAGACAGGTTGATTAAATCAACTAATCAATTAGTCGTCAAAATGTATTAGTCGACTAAGAATTTCTTTGGTCGAGGACAGCTCTATTTATATGTCATCTAAACCATCTAAAATAACAGCGTGCCGAATAGTTCAAAATGTTTGATATCTCTCCGAGTCAACTGACAATTTGTTTCTTAAAATTTAAAACTAAAAACTTCAATCACAGACTTTGATGTTTCCATGTTTTCCTGTTCTTGTGCTATTAAACATGAACCTTATGACATCCGTATTTCCCTTTACATCCCCTCTATCACCATCATCACCACTATACGCTCCGTATCCGTTATCCTCCCCTTTCCCCCCATCTGTCGACCCCCCTCACCAACCCCCCCCCCACCCCCTCCCTCGCTGGATCTCCCATGACGTGACTCTATAAATAGCTCCCTGAAGACGGGGGCCCGGCGGCCCCCGAGGGCCATGTGTTGGTCTTGAAGGGCACGGCATGAATCGGCCACGCTCTTCTTCTCCCAGCATGCTACTGGGCCTATAAATAGCTGTGGAGAACGAGGGGGGATCTGCAGCTGCATTATATAAGCATGTTTATGAATGAGGGGAGGTGGGGGGGTCGCTGCATTCATAATTCCTCCTGCTGCAGCTGCTGCAACTCACTCAGCCATGTGTGAACATATTTTATATGAATAAGAGATAAAAATAGAAATTCTACTGTCATTAAATCACTTCTACTGTATAGCTGCTCCAACATGTACAGTACCTGACTGCAGTTTGATGAATGAATTTAATACAGCACGTTAAAAGGTCAGAGGGAATCCATGTAAAGTTTAATATTAGAAATTAAATGTCTTCATTAAATCTGCACGTGGTCTAAAAGTAGTCGTTTTCACAGGAAAATGTACAAGTTTGTTTTGGTTTAATTTACAAATTAAAGAATTACATCAAATCATTTATGTTAGCATGTTAGCATGCTAACATGTTCACGTCATACAAGGCAGATGGTAGAGATTAAGATGGAAGTGAGGGTTACAAATACTGTTGCAACATAGCACCAAATCAAAATTACACTTGTTGGCATTGTAAAAATGTCGGCAATGTACGTTTCTGAAAACTACAGATACGTCGAATGTCATTGCAATCGGTCAGAGCAAGTGACGTAGTATATGGAGTCAGCGTTATTGAATGTTACATGGTATAATAATGAGTAGAAGAGGGTCAAACTTTAACCCAGGAGACCGCTGTTGGTGTCCTAGTGTGAAACCAGAAGTAGACGCTACGCTTATTGTGGAACATTACATACTAAATTTTGCTATGGGTGGTTGTTATATATTTACGCTACTTACGTTGTTACGCTACGTTGTTACGCTACGTTGTTACGCTACATGCTACGTTGTTGCGCTACGTTGTTGCTACGTTGTTGCTACGTTGTTGCTACGTTGTTAGGCTACGTTGTTAGGCTACGTTGTTACGCTACGTTGTTACGCTACGTTGTTACGCTACGTTGTTACGCTACGTTGTTACGCTACGTTGGTTGTTACGCTACGTTGTTATGTTGTTACAAGCTACTAACTTCTTTAATGCATTAACGCAACTTGTGATATTTAGGTTGTAGCGGCTCAGTTTGTGAAGATACTGGTATCATATGCAATTAGAAAACCCGATGAATCCAACGGTACCATACATGTCATACTAGCTTGTCGCGAAGGAGGTTAAATAACCTTCCGAACCAGCGCTAAATTTTGGCGAGGAAAAACTGTCATGTCCATTTTCAAAGGGGTCCCTTGACCTCTGACCTCCAGATATGAGAATACAAATGGGTTTTATGGGTACCCACGAGTCTCCCCTTTACAGATATGCCCACTTTAGGATAATCACATGCAGTTTGGGGCAAGTCAAACTGTTGTTGCCTGTTGGGCTGGAGTTTGCCATGTTATGATTTGAGCATATGTATCATGCTAAATGCAGTATCTGTGAGGGTTTCTGGACAATATCTGTCATTGTTTTGTGTTGTTAATTGATTTCCAATAATATATATATATATATATATATATATATATATATACATTTACACATTTACATAAAGCAGCATATTTGTCCACTCCCATTGTGCATTTCTACAAGCGTGATACAAGGCTGATACGAAGCGTATTTTTGGTTCAGAAATGTGTCAACGTTTATACGATGACTGGGTTGAAAAATATTAAGTTTTGGAACGTTTGAGGCTCTGCAGGTTTCTATCATAACAGAAAACTAACCAACCAACAACTGTTTTGTGGTTTAGACTTAAAAACATATTTTTTAAATTTTTTTTCAAATTACAATTCATTGCTTTTCCGAGGCCGACATAAGATTTCCTAAAACCTTTGGAGAACGTCTAGTTCTCACAGCAAACAGTGAGATCCACAAAACTGAATAAAAGGAGCTTCTATGAATTATCATTACAGATATAACTTCACAGACCTTGTTTGCTTTAGCGTTTTGTTCTGATTAAATGAGGATTTCATCTGGTTAAATGTTCCTCCATCTTCACCATCCTCCCTTCCTCCCTCCCTTCCTCTCTCTCTCTCTCTCTCTCTCTCTCCGTCTCGTGAGGTTTTCACAGCAAGGTACTGAGCTGAGCGTGAGGAGATAAGAGGGATGTAGGGCGAGATGGTGGCTGGAGAGAGAGTAGAGGCGAGAGAGGGGGGAGGATGGAGAGAGAGTAGAGGAGAGAGGGGGGGAGGATGGAGAAAGAGTAGAGGAGAGAGGGGGGAGGATGGAGAGAGAGGGAGGAGGATGGATGGAGAGCCCCGTGGAAAACTAGAGGAAAGCTTAATGAGGATGTTGCCCCTGATTCGGGCACGAGCAGGAAGAGGGAGATAACAGGACTGTGTGATGCCACGGGGGGATGCAGCTAGGGTCCTGCATGAAGCTGAGGCATCCCTCTTCCTCTTCCTCCTCCTCCTCCTCTTCCTTTCTGCTGGTGTTGCATGAAGAACAGAGTACACAAAAGTGTAGCAGGACTTTGGTCTAGGGCCTGGAAATGTGCATCAATCTAACTAAACTCTTAACCAGGATTATAGAAATATGGGAGGTCATTGCCGGGAACTCATTGACTTTTCCCAACATAATAACAGTCCTGAGAGTCTACAGCCATGCTAGCAGCTCTGTGGAGCTGTACCTTAGTGTGGGACACCCTAAAAACGTGCTATTTCCCCCGGATGGCCGTGGTCTTACAGGACGTGGCTGTGCAAGCTCTGGTTTCTGCCCGTCGCCATCTTGGTTTTTGGCCATCGCTCATCTTTATTTTTGGCCGTTGCCATCTTGGTTTTTGGCCGTTGTCATCTTGCTTTTTGGCCGTCACCATCTTGGTTTTTAGCTGTCGCCATCTTGTTCTTTGGCCATGGCATTTTGTTTATTGGCCGTCACCATCTTGGCTTTTGGGTCGTCAACATTTTGGTTTCCCCTAGTTGTCCCGGGGATACCCTGAATTGGAATAAGTGGGTTGTGATAACTATATTCATGATGTTTATTGGCCTCCAAATACTAAAGTTATCTATCCTCATAAACAGTAGCAGATCTGTGGGATGGTAACACGGTCTCGGTCTGTCAGTGGTCCACTAACAGGGCTGCTTATAAAACTCTGGCGTTTGGCGAGTGAATTAAGGAAACTAATCCGGTCCCATCCTGACCAATCACTACTCCCCAGTAGAGGAAACTGGGGGCCTACAGGAGCTTAGCGACGGCTAACATCAGCTGCTGATTTGGTGGGCAGCAGATGGAGGACGAACGCCCTCAAAAGTTCAAGTGCACATTAAACTTTCCACTTGCTTTGAGAAGGGATTTCAGGCGCTGCTCTGTCTTCAGGCTTCAGTTTCAGCGCTGTAATCGGACTCTCGGCCGGTTATAGCAGCAGCAGCAGAGTCTCCTTTGTACCGCAGCAGCCTGCCGGTATCATCTAACACCAGATAAAAACACAGCGCCGTGTTGCAGAGAACGCCAACGGGATGAAGTCATCCGCGGAGCATCTGCGCTCTCGTGTCAATGTGTGAATATGTGTGTTCAGCACTGTGTCAGCTATGTGACTGTTCCAGCTCCGTCCACGGCGTGTTCTCCTCACGTTTCCATGCTTCCATTCACAACAAAGTACGTGACCATGTGTCGTCCAGCTGTATTAACCCCTCCTCAGTCTGAAGTCGTGTTTTTAGTCTGCTCACCGTTGACTTTGACCTTTGGTTTCCACCTAAAAGAGGTATTTACCCCCCACTGTGAAGGATTTGTTACCTCCGCCAAGGAGGTCTAGTTTTTGGTTTTGGTTTGTCTGTTTTTCAGCATGATTATAGGAAAACTACCGGCCTGATTTTCATGAAACTTGGGGGAAGGGTGTAGCATGGACCAAGGACAAACCCATTACATTTTGGTGTGGATCTGAATAATTTTACTGATGGAAACAGCCTTGGCGGATGTCTGAGCTCTTCACGTGCCCCTCTAGTTTCCTTTGTTTTTTAAAGGATTATATAGTATAAATCTGTCTCTGATTTGTTTACCAGACAGTTTCAACAACCACATTATGAAAACACCAGAAAATAACAATAAAGGTTTGGTTTGATTTGGCAAATATATTATAACTCTCTAAAGGCCATTACATACTGGGGAAGGGTTTGTGTGATTAATTTGCATGTCAATATATTTTTTTCGAACCGTTGTTTTTGTCGTTTTTGTTGTTGTTTCTGGCTGTCGCCATCTTGGTTTGTGGACTATGGCTTTGAGGCTTCGAGTTCATCATTTTGTCTGTCACCATCTTGGTTTTTACTGATGGAAACGGCCGTAACGGAGGTCTGCACTCCCTGAGAACTCTTCTAGTTTCCTTTGTTTTTTAAAGGATAATGTACTATAAATCTGTCTATGATTGGTTTACCAGACAGTTTCAATAACCACATTATGGGTTAGGGTTAGGGTTAGGGTTCCTAGATTTCCGCGTGTCTTTTGAACACCATGAAACCTGTACTGACTGCAATGTGAACACATCCACATATACAGTAAATGCTACGGTAAGAGTTAGTGACGGGTGGATGGGTCCAAAAAACGCCATACTTTTAACCAGGAGACCGGTGTTCGAGACCATTGTTGTTGACTGGTTATCAGTGATGTTTGCCACGTTATAATTGTCACTTGTTTTTGTTGACATTTGTGACATGTTTCCATAGTTTTCTGTAAATGTTTTACTTAGTTTACTTACTTATTTTAAGTCCAACCATGACGTTTTCCTCTTACCCTAACTAAGTGGTTTTCTTGCCTAAAGGAAACTGCGGATGTTTGCGTGACGTGCAAATGACACGTAAAAACGCTAAAATGCCATGACACGTGGAATGTCGTGGTATTAATACGCCTTCCCGTGAGACCGGTTTGGTGTATCTGACCATTTTTGAAACCCATCCAACAACATTTTAAATTTTAGTCCCCAAATGTCTCCAAAATACCAAATACGTTGGGCTCAAATTGGGGTTAATGTGTATAAAAGCTTTTTTCCGCTTCCCTTAAGTGGTCAGAAAATTAAATGACTGTTTCCATGAGGACATCAACCGTTAAGGAGGATACGTGGCATTCGTTGTAAAATAAAAAAAATGTACAGCTTGGACTAATTGTGAGTAAAGATAAGATATGATAGAACTAATGCAATACAAAGTAGGAAAGAGGGCAAATATAAAAATCGGAAATAACAATCTAATCTAAATCTGACACTTAAAAGGGGTACTTAAGCAACAAGATGTTGAGATAACAGATATTTAAGAGAAGTCAAAGATAACAGAATGTTGTGTTTAACAGCCCAAAGCAAAATGTGTCCATGTAGGTCCAAAATAGAACTGTATGAAATCTAAATTTGGGGACAGTTTAAAAAAAGAAAAAATAGGCCGAGATGTCCTGACTTTTAGTCCCTCAAACTGATGAAACACTGGATCCTACATTTCCCATAATGCAGATCACTAGCATCTTTTCATTAGACCCTTTCTGTCTGGTCTTTAAAACCATCACAGACCAACTTTGTTACTAAAATGTTGTGTTATAAATTTGTCTCCAAGCCCACACCGAGATAACCTCGATGACATCACTATGACATCACCGGGGTTATACCAGTAAACTGACCTTCATGTTAAATCAATGGAGAGTTCCTGACATCTTGTATAAAAGAGAAGCATCACATCTGCACACTGAACCAGATTAGCTCCATAACTACAGTCCAACTGGATTATAATCCCGCCCATTAAATCTCCCGGGTCAAAGGTCACGACAACATATGGATCGAGGCTCATCGTCAGTCTTTGTGCATGTGTGCAGATTGGCTTCACACACATGACCGAATACAAAGACATTAGTTTCTTTTATTCGGTGTTTAATTCAGACCTGAGGGGCTGAACTTGTGTCAGTTTACAGTGTGTCCTGTTGTGTACTATAAATCCAGATGTTGAAACCACAGGAGGTCATAAATGAACTGGAACCATGTGTTCATCATTCAGAGGGACTAAATTTAGTTTTCAGGAATTCACCACGACGTGCAGCCACGTTTGGTCGGAGCAGCTGTTGGACAGTTACAGCGACAAACTATCACTGTAGTTCAGTCACATACCAGGAAACACTGTCCATCCTTTCACTTCCAAATACCTGGAGAACCACTTTTATTTTATTGTATCTTTTTAAACTGATATTCTGAATAAGAATCTGTTTTATTGGCCAAATATGTCCACACATAGAAAGAATTTGACTCTGGTTTTAAAGGTCCCATATTGTAAAAAGAGACATTTTCATGTCTTTTATTTTATAAAGCAGGTTTAAGTGCTATATAAATTCTGGTAAACTATCAAAACGCTCAAAATACGGAGAAATACACACAGCCCGTATTCAGAAACCATGCCTTAGAAACAAGCCGTCAGGATTTCTGTAATTTTGTGATGTCACAAATATACAATATTTAGACAATTTCACAGTTTTAAATGTAAACATTCTAAATGGGTCCCAGTTTATTTACGGATGCAGTGTATGTGAATGATATCAGCACACAGGAAGTAAACACCGACCCAAGCTGTTGTCTAGCAACGCAATTCCATTGTAATTCCATTGAAATGTGCTAAAACGGAGCGTTTCAGGCCAAGGGTAAATACAGGTATATTCAAGCAGACAGTAGGGGATATAAAGGGTTTCTTAAACATTAAAGCATGTAAATATGTTCTAGTAAAAACAGAAATACTTTTATTTATAATATTATAAATAACTATGAACATAAAAATAAGCATAATATGGGACCTTTAAGTTGCTCTCAATGTTATAACATACTGTATTTTGCTTTTTTTGTTGATTTTATTCCAATTTTCAAAATTGTGTTGCTCCTGCGCTACATGCTTTTTATTGCAAAGCACTTTTATTTTGAAAAGCACAACAAAAATAAATCTTAAAGGTGCAGTGTGTAGGATTTGTTGACATCTAGTGGTGTGGTTGCAGATTGCAACCAACTGAGTACCCCTCCACTCACTCCTCCTTTTACAAGACTGAGGTAACGTAAAGTGTAAAACCGCGCTGACGCCGTTGGCCTCGCTCAGAGATCATCCTTACCATAATTCTGGCGCTATATACAGTGCGTATAATCCCTACTGTTTCCACCGGACGGCAATAGAGCTACACCTAATGTTGATTCCCGGCGGATAAGAGGGTCGCGGCACAGCGCAGTTTGAGCTCATGTTTAAAGCTGCCCTCGCCAAAGTCGGGCTTTGCTCGACGAAGCGAAAAGCGGCTACCGTAGAAACATGGCAGAGCCACATGAAAAGGATGCGTTCCCTATGTAGATATAAAGGACTCATTCTAAGATAAAAACATTCTTAGTTTCAGCTGATTATACACTAATGAAAATATAGTTATTAATATTATATTACATTTCTGAAAATAGATCCCATGCAATGTCACACACTGGTCCTTTAACAATTGTGCTATTTTTGATTGGAGTAACCAGATGAAATATATTCCACATGTAGTTTATTATGACATTAAATCATATTTAATGACAGCAGTGAAAAACTATGACTTTCCGTAAATAAGGTTGTTTATGTGACCCTGTCTGTGTTCTGGATGTTCCCTCCGTTCAGTGTTAACTGGGACCAGTTCCAGTTGTTCTGGTTCCAGCTGGAGGTCCACTGCTGGGTCCATCTGCTGGGCTTTGACTCCCCGCTGCCTCCAACAGATTCCAATCTGCTGGACAAACTGTATAAAACAGTGTCGTATGTGTAGACTATATAATGGATCCCTGTTGTGATAAAAGAACCATAAAATAAAGTAAAGAAGAAGAAGAAGGTTTAGTGCTGTTTGGAGCTGTCCGTGGTGCTGAATGTCACACAATCGGGTCAAAAACAAATAAAACGGATCTTTTAAATGTATGAAGATTATTAAAGATGTACGTCTTCAGTAGGAACCAACGAGCTCAGAGCTGAGAAACAGGAAGTCAGTAAAGAGAGACGGACTAACACGTTGTTGGTTTGGGTCTAAACATGGGATTGGTTCATAATAATGAAAATAAAGACCAGCATTCTCCTTTAAAAGATAATAATAAAAACTGTTCTGATGCATAATAATGGAGGAAATGCAAATTCAAGCTTCTGCAGAATCCTTCAACGAAGCGTATTAAACACACAAGTGTTTCCATATCTCAGGTCTGACTGAATTATTATAAATCCACCACACAGAGAAGTAAAGATCTCTCTGTGTCGACCCACTCCTCTGACCTTCCCACTAGTAGAGGTGAGATAACCTCCAGGCTTCGGTGAATCAGGCTCAGAAGGAGATAAAGTCAAATTAAGCCTCGAAGCAGATCCAGGATCCAGGTTTGAGTTTTTAATAATTTATGCCAAACTATAAATCCTTCATTCGTTATCTCAGCGATCAGATTAATGCTTAATGAAGGTCGACTTCAGAGGCAGCTTCTCTTTAACACTGAGCTTCAAATCAGTCATGAACAATCATGGAATTGTTTGTGTTTTAATGTCATTTTATGTGAGTCTTTCATGTATGTTTTTATGCTGTTTTTAAGCCCCTACCAAAGAACGTATGTTTCCAAGAAGTCAATCGTTCGTTCCATTGCAACATCAGCGTCCAGCAGCAGAGCTACACTTCCACCATTTTGGACTGAAAGTCAGTAAATATCATATCATCATATCATTAAATATGACCTGCAAACGTCTGGGAAAAAAAATTATGCAAAATAAAAAAAACACAAATGCAGCAAACAAGTAGTCAGTTAAGTCAAATCAGGGTCAAAATACATCAAATTGCTGTCAGTAAATTTGTGTTAAACTATGGAAGATCCTTTCTGTTGAGAAAAGAAGAAGTGGATGAAAAGTTAGCGATGATAAAAATATAAATACTCACGCAAAGACAAAATTATGAGATACCATGTCATAATTTTGATTAAGTATCACAGTTTTGACTCCGTATATTTCATACTTTTGTCTTAGTATCTCAGAATTTAGAGATACAGTCTCAACATTTTGACACAATGTGTTGTTTTCAAGAACTAAATGCTAATTTTTGACTCAGGTCAACATTATGAATCTCATAATTTGGATTTTTTTATTATTATTTATTTATTATTATTATTTATTTTGTATTGATTATTTTTGAGTACTAAATCATCACTTTTTACTTTTTACATAACTTGAGCACATTTCATACTTTGATTCAAAATCTTGAGTTATTATCTCATAATTTCCATTTATTATCTCACAGTTTGACTCTTTTTGTATCTTATAGTGTTGACTTGGTATTTCATAAATTTTACTTTATATATTATATATACACACAGGTATTAAATCTGAATTATTTGATTTACTTGTCATTTTCACTTAGTATTTTAAAGGCTTTGCATTAGTAAATATATTTACTTTAAATTTAGTGATTTCAATCTTTGAGTTTAATATAATTTCGACTCAATTTCGTATGATTTAATTTATATTCTTTTTATTCTTATCATTTTGATTTACCATATCTAGTTTTCCTTACATGTCATTTTATTTATTTATCTGGCATTAATAGGCTTCCATACCTCAAACCCATTAGATGACACTGAGTTTTTAGACTGTCTTGTCACGCAGAGCCAAAATAAATAAATAATTAGAAATAAAAAATAAATAATTTATAGAAAATGCTGGTTTCTCCCTGTTACCATGGCAACACCGGCATATTTACACCCAACATTCAGGCCCGACTGTCGCAAACTGCTAAGCGGCCAGTTATGTGAAAAAGGTTTCTTCCTGCTGCACATTCCTCCAGTCAGACCTCAAACTGTGAATAAAACCAGCAGCACAGCTATATCTATAAAGGAACATACTGGTTCCATAACATGATGCAGTAGATGTTGTAATGTCTGCAGCGTCCTCTGCTTTTATTTCTAAGGAGCTCATTTGAATACTGTGGGTCGTGCTGCTCTGGTCTGCTCGGTACCGGATCTGGTTTTGCAGATACTGTAGAGCCAACTGTGTTTTACAGTCTGTCTGCATTGCGTCGAAACCCCCCCTCCTCTCCTCTTTCTCACTCCCCTCACTCACTCCCTCTCTCCTAACCCCTCCCTCCCTCCCTCCCTCCTTCACTCACTTCTCCTTCCTCCTCTCTCCATGAAATCCTGCAATATGCTTCCAAATAACCGGAGACGCGTCCTCGGTCTGGTGCGCCGTTAGTGCGGGATCTCAAACCGGTTTCCCCTCCAAAAACCCTCCTCGTCTTTTTTGTTTTTCTGTTCCTTTTTACTGCGGAGCTTTGTGCTGATGCTGCAGTTCCTCCCAGTCCTCCCAGTCCTCCCCATCTGGAAGCTTATTGATCTGATTTTCCTCCTTTTATTTCCAGCATGATTTTAATAAATGTGTTTTTGCTGCTGAGCTGCGGTTCAAAGCCGTCTGAAGCCTCCTCCTCCTCCTCCTCCTCCTCTTCCTCCTGCTGCTGCTGCGGGCTCGGATCGACGCTGAAAACCTACACTAAGAGGATACGGATGTTGACCAAGACAACATAGTCTATTAATTTTTCAGACATACTGTAAAACGATATCAGTATTAAAGCCAAGTTGGGGGAAAGGTGTGCAAGGTGAGGACATCCCCTGCTCTCCATATTCCTGCTGGGCACACAGGTACATTTTTATGATCATAATCAAAAAGCATATTTTGACATTTAGAGGATTTGTCTAGATGTGAATGTGTGAATGTGAGTGGACGGTGTGTGTGAGAGGAGGCTGCAGGTCCTGATGTGCGCAGAGAGGAAGCGCAGCAAACTTGAATACTGATGTATGCGGTAAAAATACAGCAAATGCAGCACTGAACCGTACTGCTGTTGTTCTCTGTTGCAGATAGAAACAGGATGTGAAGGGAGCGCTGTGAGACTGGTTTGTTTCGCCTTCTTGCAGGTGACGACGGAGAGAAAGATGTTCAGCTCGGAGACGATGATGGTGATGGCGAGGGAAGCTCTGCCCAGCTCGCGGCCTCACTAAGAGGCTTCTCTTCTTCGACCTGCTGTCCTTCACCTTCACGCCGCTTCCTCTTCCCGTCTTCCGCCCGCCAGGAAGGATGACCGTGGTGTCCACCGAGAACATGGACGAGACCTCCACCTTGCCGGGACACCCGCAGGACCTCTACCCGCCCGACGACGACCACGACGACCACGACTGCTGCGAGCGGGTGGTCATCAACATCTCGGGGCTGCGCTTCGAGACCCAGCTGAAGACGCTCGCCCAGTTCCCGGAGACGCTCCTCGGGAACCCCAAGAAGAGGATGCGCTACTTTGACCCTTTACGAAACGAGTATTTCTTTGACCGGAATCGCCCGAGTTTCGACGCCATCTTGTATTATTACCAATCCGGGGGACGGTTAAGAAGGCCGGTGAATGTGCCGCTGGATATGTTCTCGGAGGAGATAAAGTTTTACGAACTGGGTGCGGAGGCCATGGAGAAGTTTCGCGAGGACGAGGGATTTATCCGCGAAGAGGAGCGACCCCTACCGGAGAAGGAGTTCCAGCGGCAGATCTGGCTCCTCTTCGAGCACCCAGAGAGCTCGGGGCCTGCCCGGGGGATCGCCATCGTCTCAGTTATGGTTATTCTTATTTCAATAGTCATATTTTGTTTGGAGACGTTACCGGAGCTGAAGGAGGATCCCAGACAGCGGATGCGCGTGGTGGGGAACATCACCGTGTATTACAAACCAAACGTCCTCACCGACCCTTTCTTCGTGGTGGAGACGCTCTGCATCATCTGGTTTTCTTTTGAGTTGATAGTCCGGTTTTTCGCGTGTCCCAGCAAGCCGGCATTCTTTAAAAACATGATGAACTCTATAGACATTGTGGCTATAATCCCATACTTCATCACACTGGGAACGGAGCTGGCGGAGGACCCAGACGCCGTTGAGGGGAAGGGAGGAGGCGAACAGGCCACGTCTCTGGCGATTCTCAGGGTAATCCGCCTGGTGAGGGTGTTCAGGATCTTTAAACTGTCCCGGCACTCCAAGGGCCTCCAGATTTTGGGGCAAACTCTAAAGGCGAGCATGCGGGAGCTGGGCTTGCTCATCTTCTTCCTCTTCATCGGTGTGATTCTGTTCTCAAGCGCCGTCTACTTCGCCGAGGCCGAGGAGAAGGAGTCGTTCTTTACCAGCATCCCGGATGCTTTCTGGTGGGCCGTGGTGTCCATGACGACTGTCGGCTACGGGGATATGTACCCCGTGACCATCGGAGGGAAGATCGTCGGTTCGCTGTGCGCCATCGCCGGAGTGCTAACCATCGCACTCCCGGTTCCCGTCATCGTCTCCAACTTCAACTACTTCTACCACCGGGAGACGGAGGGCGAGGAGCAGGCCCAGCTGCTCAACGTCAGCAACCAGAACTTGGCGTCGGACACCAACTCGAGTCGCCGCAGCTCCTCGGTGGTCAGCAAGTCGGAGTACATGGAGATAGACGAGGACATGAACAACAGCATCGATAACTTTAGGGAAGCCAACCTTAGGACTGCCAACTGCACGGCGCCCAGCCAGAACTGTGTGAACAAGGGGAAGCTGCTCACCGACGTCTGAGGCGGCGACTGGCGCACCGCTGTACATAGTGTAGAAATATCTCGATGCTTTATCTCCATTGGTGCATTTTATTCTTCTTTTGCATTGATCCATTCAAACGTGTGTGAAGACTTGAAAAGATCAAGGCACACGTGGTACGTTTATTAAAAGGAAGAGGCTCAGTTATTTCTTGAAATCACAACGACAGACTTGTTTGGCTCAAAGATCAGCAGGTGTCGGGGGACATTTTTGATAAATTATTCTCTCATTTTAGGAATTTGTAGTTTGAAAGATGTGGGTGTTTACGAGGCAGTGAAGATATCTCGACCCCTGCTGCTTTGATTATAATCATTCCAAACATTACCAGACAGGAAGAGAGACATTATGGGAGTTATTATCAAGTTGCACTATGGGAAATGTAGGAACTCGTGTTTCTGGAGTTTGCCCCAAACACAAGACAAAAGTCAGGATATTATAGTCTCCATTGCTCCTCCGTGCTTCTTTTTAAAATATATCACTCGCAAATTCTCAATTTTTATAAAAGTGCAGTAGGATATTGACTTTTTAACCAAGATGTATAGGTATACTACAGATTTAGGCTGTTAAAGCACAACTTTCTGATGTCTTTGACGTCTCTTAAATGTGATTTATAGAAATACAGCGTGTTTTAGATGAATTCAGATGAAAACAATGTTGTTCTGGAGATTTTCATGGATGCACAAGAGAGAAGAAGGGGGGGGCTAATTAAGGCCCTGTCCACATGTATACAGATTAGTGCTGTCAATCAATTGAAATAGTTAATCGCGATTAATTGCAAATTAACTGCACATTTTTTTTGTTCAAAATTTACCTCAAAGGGAGATTTGTCAAGCATTAAATACTCTTATCAACATGTGAGTGGACAAATATGCTGCTTTATGAAAATGTATGTATATATGTATTATTGTAAATCAATTAACAACACAAAACAATGACAGATATTGTCCAGAAACCCTCACAGGTACTGCATTTAGCAACAAGAAAAATGCTCAAATCATAACATAACATGGCAAACAAATTTGCGTTAACGCGTTAACTTTGACAGCCCTAATACAGATATTTTTAAAAATGGATATCTTCCCCTCTGTTTAAAAAGGATTTCTATCCACACAACCTTCGTTTTACAAAATATCTCCATCCACACTCAAGCTCAGAAACGTCTCCAAGCTGGGTATTAGGTGGCGATAAAGTCTACGTCAACAATACGATCCCCTGGACTTGCGAAAGTTTTCCTTCCACTCCGGCCGGGCCGGATCCAAAAGAGTTGTTTTTGGCGGACTTTAAACCACAGGTGCTGAGGTGGACCAAATAACGTTGTGCACAGCAGACGCCATCCGTTTGTCCGGGAAGCGGTGCAGCAATATTAAGTTAAAATGTAAAGTAGTAGTTAGTCCGAGCAATGCTAACAAAACCGGTTGTCCGCTATCTTTGTTATTGTTTCTGGCGAAACGCTCATTACAGAAAGCAACAATGGGCTTCGTTTTACACATCTGCACTGGAGTTTTTAAAAATCTGCACCTTAGACAACCTGTTCTCACTTGCCGATTGGTCAGTGCCCCTCGGCTTCTGAAACCAACGCACGGAGGCGCCCTTTAGTGACAGTTTGTGACGAACCAGGCTTTCAACTAACTCCAGTGTAAACCCACCCATGGCGTCATTCCACAGTCGGAACAACTGACGTAGTATTAATAGCGTGAAAGTCCACTAAGAGCAGGCGGGCGGGAGGGGAGGTGGATGGTGTTCGTTTCCCGTGTGAAACTAAAAGTAACGTTGACTTGTTTTGTCACGTTGACAGTCTTTAGCCACGTGACTCGTTGGTATCGTCGGTCCACTGTCAAGCACGACCGTTTCCTAACCCTACCTAAGTGGTTGCTTAAACCTAACTTCCTGTAAAAACAGAAGTTTATTTTGAAAGGACACTGTACATGTAACCACCATATCTTGACACGCCGTCCCCGGTCCGTCCAAAAGTAACGCTAGAGGGGTACCGCATGCGTCAGCCTCCAATACCGAGGGGCTCTGACCAAGCGGCGGTATTTGACGGATTTTGTTGCCTTCGAAGGCATTTAAAAAAATATCGTTTTTGTGACTCAAAACTTAGTTTTTGTGTGGACGAGAGGCCAAAACGTGGAGGAAAATATCCATTTTTTAAAATACTGTATCTGTATACATGTATACAGGGCCAAAGTCACTTGATAGCAAGATTTAGTAAATTTGAGGGAATCAAATTCCCTCAAGTTTATTTGTGTTGCACCTTTCAACCACAGGATTAAACTAAAACTGAAAATAAAAATAAGAAAATAGAGAAGTTAGTTTAATAAAAGGCAGAAAGGTTTGAGAGTTAAATATAGACATTCAAAATGACTAAATTGGAGCGCATGAGGGCACAATTAACACAAGAATTTATCAAAACATCTCCCCCACACCTACCAGGCTTTGTGTAATAGACTCAACTAAAAAAACAACAACAAAGCCCAACTGAGATTTGAGGAATGCGCCCGAGGACGACACATTTTTTTTGTGGATTACAGTTGAAGTTGAGGCGTGTTGTTTCCGCGGCACATCCAGGGACATTTTGGAAAACCCAACGCCAGATGTTGATGGATGTTTTCCAGGCACCTTATATCAGAAACAAACAGGAAGTGTGCCGAGCCTTGTGGAGGATTATCTGCTGCTGCTACAGGTCGGCTGGAGGTTCCCTGTATGACGCCATGCAACACTCCTTTATATAAAAGCATGTGGAGACTCTCTTCTCTCTTATATTGGCATGCACAAGACGTTACCTCATTTTGATTTCTTCTTCTTTGACCTTCATCATTCTCCTCCTGGAATATTTTTCTCTCATTTGTTTTCACCAAAAGTGCACTGGCTATTTATTATGATTTAATTTATTTTGGAGCATTTACGTGTTGAATGTTAAAAGCATTAAGGGAACAGGAACACTACTTTTTCGAAGATCATGGCATGTCAAAAATACTAAAGCATTATGGCCTAATTAGCTATGGTATAGCTATGTATACTCAATGCATGACTACAGTATTAAATTGCTTGCAGTTGTGGAGGGACCTCAGGAGATGGGGATGATGATGATGATGATGATGATCCTCATTATTGTCACGCTAACGACAGGATACGGTGCATGACGGAGCTAACTGCCGGAGGGGACAAATCTGCTTAAAAAAACAAAAACAAGGAAAAAAAAATATCAGAAGAGACAAATATCTGATGATCTCTTTAAAAAAATGACACTTCAGAAATAACATCCTCCTTTTTCATTTATTTAAAGCTTCGACGACGGAGAGCATGGGATCATTTTTATGTGATTTGTGACCCACTTCTTAACAGTTTGAAGAAGGAACGCAGTAATATTTAACAAATTTCATAGATATATCTAAAATTAGTTTCTAGTGCCTTGAACCCCGTCTCATTATAGAATTGACTGAAGTGCCTCCCGTTAGACAACAAAGAGCTTACTATGTGCAGCTTCTCTTCTCCTGCCATAAAGATGCACCACTCTCTGCACACCTGGAAACGAAGAGGGTTATAGACTAATACGTTTCGATAAAGATATGAATATATTCCTTATTCTGGGGCCACGTAAACTTTGTCCTGGTTGATGACACATGGCTGCAGTGCACAATGAGCAAGATAGAGGAGTTAAAATACGCTTAGTTTGCATGGAAATTCAAGAGAATTTTTTTGTCGTACATCTGCATGTACTATTGGGACATTCCAGTATTTTTCAATATGGGTGTTATTCTCAAAATTGTGGTCATTTTGAGTCATATGCATAAGAACCTATTGAAACGCTTATCTCTAAATCCAAATAAAAATAAATAGCCTACAGATTAGCCTTTTGGAGTAGCTGTATGGGATCTGTTCAAATGAAATTAAACACAGAAATTATCACTTGTGATTAGCTATAGTAGCTAACTACATAAAGTTCTGCTTAGCCTATGGGTCAATTTGTTGGCTAACAGAGCTAGCTGTTAGGTTTGCCAACTAGCAAACTACCTACTTAACCCCCTCTGAGTCCTAATGAAAATGACTACACAGAATTAGCCTCCTGGATTAGCTGTATAGTAGCCAACTACATAGCCTAAATAGCTACTTAGCCTTTGGGTCAATTTGTTAGCTAACAGAGCTAGCCGTTAGATTAGCCAACTAGCACACTTTAAACCCCTCCGAGTCCAAATGAAAGTAAACACAGAAATTTGCACTCAGGATATGCTATAGTAGGCTAGCTATCTGCATAGGGTTGTGCTTATGGGGCAACTAGACGGCTAACCAAGCTAGCTGTTAATTAGCCAATTTCAACAAAAACAAAAACAAACACAAATTAGCTACTATAGCTAATCCAGGGGGCTAACTACATGAAGATCTACTTAGCCTATGGGTCAAGATGTTGGCTAACGGAGCTAGCTGTTAGGTTAGCCAACTAGCACACTTTAAACCCCTCTGAGTCCAAATGAACGTACAAAGAAATTAACCTCTTGGATTAGCTGTAGTAACCACATAGAGTTGTAGCCTACTTAAGGGGCAAGTAGACCAAGCTAGCTGTTTGTTAGCCAATCCCATAATCTGCCTATTTTACACTCGTCTGAGTCTAAACAAAGGTAAACACACAAATTAGCCCCCTAGATTAGCGATAGTAGCTATAACTACATAAAGATGTACTTAGCCTATGGGTCAATTTGTTGGCTAACGGAGCTAGCTGTTAGGTTAGCCAGCTAGCATACTACCTATTTAGACCCCTCTGAGTCCAAATGAGTACACACAAATTAGCCTCTTGGATTAGCTGTAACTGCAATAGGGCCGTAGCCTACTTATAGGACAATTAAACGGCTAACCAAGCTAGCTATTTGCTGCTCGCATGATTCTATAATTTGATTTAGCCTCCTCTGTGTACTCTGTTTTGGATAAACATGGTTCTAATAAACAAGTTAGAAACCATGGCTAATCCAGGGGGCTAATTAGCCTAGCCTACTTCTGTTTGGGTTTGTAGATAAACATTTGACATGATTTATGTACAAGTTAAGTTAGCATGACCAATGAGCCAGAATGACCACAATTATGAGAATAAGAGAAATCAGATATATTATTGATACCTATAATGAATATCTATAGTATAGTGTCTGGGCATAAGTAAAATTAAGGCATATTATAAGACTCATTATTTTCATTATTTTCTACAAAAATACAAATAATAGAAATACAATAGCAGACAGGGTCGTAGCCACGTTTTTATAGATGGATAAGGATTGTTTTTAAAGCCTGGTTTGACTACTTCTATCATTTCCAGACACATTTCAAGGCGACAAAAGAGATTTGATGATAAGGTCACGACCTCTGTGTCTTTAATGGCAGCTATAAGGCCCTGAATGCAGCACCAAACATCTCAAAGCAGATCTGCAGCATCATCGGCAGCTCTTCGTATCAGCTGCCACCGTCAGAGGAGCCGGCTCTGATCACAGCGTCCTCTGGCTAATCACTGCCGTTTTCTGATTCCTGGGACCAAAACATGCTGCTGAACACCAGATCTGCTCCTGTTAAAACAAGAGACACAGTCTGTTTGTGTCAATCTGAAAATAATGAGTCTTATATGTCCGCTCATGAGTCTCTCGCTGTGGTTGTTTTTAACCAATCCGACCCGCTGATGAAGGCGTACGTTGTCCAACATGTCCGGTTGGTTGAGGTTAAAGATATTAGGGTGAAATTATGTGTTTACTGTGCCTGGGAGAGCTCAGTTGTGGATGTTTTCTGCAGAGAGATGAAGCTGAACCCGACCACTCAGAGCAACCAACGTTCATCTGAACGATACCACAGGCATTAGTCACTCTGCATGCCAGCAAAATGGCTGCTGCTGATGTTTTGTTTTGAAGGAGGAGCACGTGGCTTTAAGGACTCATTAACGAAGTTAAAATCATCCACAAGAAGAAGGAGAGTGACTCAGTCTGATCTGGACTCTCTAAACTCTGGTTCTGCTACAGTCATAATAACAGCTGCAAGTGTTAATACTCATTAGACATATCTCCTCCTTCTCACTAGCCGCGTTTCCTTTCTATTGTCAAATTAGTTTTAACAGAACTTTTAAAAAAGTTGCAAAAAAATAAATACAAACTAGGCGCATTTTCCATTGACTGGTTTGGCAGCCCGGTTGCCGAGATTGAATTAACTCGACTCCGGCTTGGTCAGGATTTTTCCGTCCGAAATTGTCGCACGTTTTAAAACAACCTCACGTTGTGTCCACCACGTTTGTGCACCGACTCACAAAACTTTCGTCCGTCATTCAAGTTTTTGGAACAGGCTGATTATCTGCGTTTTTCAAAAGGCAAAAGAGGGTTGTTTGAACACTCAGAGCCACTGTACATGTCAAAATGGCATCTGATTGGATTCACGTCTCCCAGCACAAAGTATTTTACAATAAGGAAATAAAAGAATATAGAGAAGCGCAATTTAAGCATGGCTTCTTGCTGCGCCTAGCGGCATCAATTGCACCCATGTAATTAATTCAGATTTGTCTCGTATTGCGAATTCTTGCAACAAATAGAATAATACTATATTAATAGTGGAATATTAGTGTGCATTTAAACGTCATTCACACAGTTTCCCCAGCCCGTTCACACAAAATGGCGTATAAATGCCACAATAATGTGGAAGCCGTTTAGTGTGTAATAAATACGCCTTCATTGATTTTGTCTTGTGTTTGCCATGTATTCTGTACTGACTGCGATGTAAACGCATCCACGTAGAAATGTTACGGTAAGAGTTAGTGACGTAGAATAATCAAAGAGAAAGACCACTGATGGTGGGAAGGTCCAACAAACACAGGACTTTAAACAGGAGGTCCGTGTTAAGAGACCGTTGTTGACCTGTGTTTTGTTTGTAAGTTACCTTGGTGACTTTTGTCACGTGTTCATTATTTGTGACATGTTTCCCTAGTTGTTTCCATATATGTTTTACTTAGTTTACTTACTTATTTTAGGCCCAACCATGACGTTTTCCCTTAACCTAACTAGGTGTTTTTTCTTGCCTGAACCTGTGAGCGTTTGCGTGGCGTACAAATTACACCCAAAAAGGCTAAAATGCTACGATATGCAGAATGTCCAATGGCATTTATACCCCATGAGACCGGGTTGATCTTACACCCGGCATAAAGCGGCGTACAGCGCATCGCAACTGTCATTGCTATTTTAAGTCCGACGCTGTCGTTTCTTGCGCCCATCTCTGCGCCCATGGGCGTGTTGGTCTTAAAATGAGGTGTGGTCAGACGCTTTTTTGGCGTTTTGCTATCTTGAGGCAGCAGAAAGCGATTGCGCCATTCACCAACCGAAAACCTACATGTCGGAAGTCAATGGTGCAGTATTTTCCTGCTATTTAAAGGGCGCATTATTCAGATAGTAAGACATGGTAGTATTTTTTTTTTTTTTTTGTATAAACCTAACTGCGGACGTTTGCATGGCGTACAAATGACACACAAAAAGGCTGAAGTGCGTACTCATGACACGCAGAATGTCCGTGTAACGTCGTGGTATTTATACATCTTCCTGTGAGACGGGTTGACAGCTCTGTGAAGTTGCTCAGTGTTGTTTCATACAGCGATATCCTCCCAAAATGATTGTATTTGAGCTCATTTCTGATGAGTTATGCCTAATATTGAGAGTTCTGATCGATCACAGGCATCGCAAAAAACTGGTGGTATTCAGGGAGTATTTAGTTGAGGAGTATTTGCACCTTTAGCATCAACATTTAGTTTGTTTGAGACCAACAGAAAAGCAGCTCTTTGTTGAGCAGCTAAACAGCAGAGCCTCTGACTCAGTACATCTGGTTACATAACAGTCTGCAGGTTTTAATGCAACCAAACACAACTTATGATTTATTTAAGTGAAATCAGCCGCTGCAGGATTTAGTTTGGATAAAATAAAGACGTCTACAGACTCATTGGGCAGGTTTAAACTTCTGTAGTTGAGCTGAATGACATCAGAGTTGAAGTCAGGTTTTAAGTCCTCCACCTCCACTTCCACCAACACAGCTGATCTCATTAACTGATCAGACCTTCTCAGGACTCTGAGTACAATCAGTCAGCAGTGAAAACACCTGTTTCTCAGACTGGTCCCACCACCAAAACCCAGAAAACCCAACTAAACTAAAAACTGTCACTGTGTTCAGCTGGTACAGTTAATTATCTGATTAATAACTTTTATTCAGAGCACATCAGGTCAGCTGAACATGCAAAAAATAGGATATTTTATCTGCTAAAAGATCAGAATCATAGAACTGATTACCTGCAGTTTAATGTGGCTGGAGCACCAAAACATCAAATGAGCTGCTTTAGGATATTTTTAGACAATATATTCAAGTGTTTGAACACTGTATTATAAACACGGAGCAGTCTCGCAAATGTATTATCTGTATTCCTCTCATCATGATGTATTGATCCAGCCCGTTCGCAGGAAAAGGCGTATAAATGACACGATAATGTGGAAGACGTTTAGCGTTAAGAAGTTCTTGATTTCCTCATGTCATTTGTACGCCATGTATCCTGAACTGACTGCAATGTAAATACATCCACGTATAAATGCTACGGTAAGAGTTAGGGAAGTAGAATAAAAAAAGAGAAGGACCACTGATGGTGGGCGGGTCCAACAAACACAGGACTTTAAACCAGGAGACCGCTGTTGACCTGTGTTTTGTTTTGTAAGTTACGTAAGTGACGTGTTTTCTGTAGTTGGGTTACGTACGTGTTTTACTTAGTTTCCGTACTTATTGTAAGCCCAACCATGACGTTTTCCCTTAACCTAACTTAGTGGTTTTCTTGCCTTGAACCGAACTGTGAACGTTTGGGCGGCGTACAAGTGACACGCAAAAAGTCCACGTAATGTCGTGGTATTTGTACGCCTTCTCGTGAAAATGGCTCAGTCATTCATTAGCCCCGTTTGGGACTGTAGCGCTATCAACTGCATCCACATAATTAATTCAGTTTTGCGAACTTGCAAACTAAGAGAATAATAAAACGAATCGGACTCAGTGTGCAAGGTTTCTGTTTTTTATCGGATTTAAAACAAATTGCATACTAACTGCGGCTAAAGGCTAAAATGCATCCTCGTGACACGCAAAATGACGGCGTAACATCGTATTTATTCGCCTTCTCGTGAGACCGGGTTGATCGATCGGTCCTACAGTGCTGTTGTGGGCAGTTTACGTCTGTTTACGGCAGTTTTTCGTCTGAGATGTAGCTCCTGGAGTCCTGCAGAGATTATTTGTTTTTAATCTTGTGCATGCACAGATTATTATCTTGCTCATGGCTGCAAGTATTGATTACCGTTCATTTTCGATTATTTGCTGGATTAATCAATTAGTTGTTTGGTCTCTTAAATGTGGATCAGTGTTTACCTAAAGTCCAAGATGATCAAATGTCTCAAAGAGATTCAGTTTACTGTCACAGAGGAGGAAAGAAACCAGAAAATATTAATATACTTTTTTTTTCTTTCTTAAAAATGTTCAAACCGATTAATCGATTAACAAAATAGTTGATTAATCGTTTCAGTTCTAATCTTGCTCCATATCTTTTGTGAACAGGATTGTGAAATGTGTGAAAAAGATACGACAATAAGTTGCAAGATTATTTTTGTTTGCACTTCTATTTTATGCACTAAAAACAAGTTATTAATGAGATATTTTTAGTGTGCACGAGTGACTAATGTCATCAAACCCATGTCTTGTGTGAACAAGTTAAATGTGTATCTGGAGGAGGTTTATTTGAGTTTAGTGTGCAGCAGCTGCGTGTCATCAACCAGTTAGTTTAAGGCTCGTTTCACAAACTGCAGCTGAACGTGTGAAGAAATAAAATCCCTTTAATCAACGTTTCAGTAAAAAATAAATGCGAAGGTGCTAAGTGTTAAACATGCAGTCGGTCCGAGGGAGCAAAATTGATACAAACTTCACTACTTTTCTTTTTTTTTTATTAAAGGATGAAATCACATAAAAAAGAATATCTGACACGAGGGTATATCTGCTAGTGTTGTGTTTGTTCATACTCGTAGTGTTTTAGGCCAAAGTCGGACACATTTCTGCACCACGAAGGGACCAAATGATGTTTTCTAGTTTTTCATATCATTGGAGCAGCTGAACAGACGGACCATACTCAATAAAGAAAAAAGTATTTTCTAGAATCTGGGTCGGTATGTTTTCAACACTACGTTGTTGTTTTTAATCTTTTTTTGTGTGTTTGATATGCAGTAAAGAGGACGACATGAAAACATTTCACTACATGTTACAGTCCAGTTTTTATAATTAATATAATTTTGTTAACAAGCTTCAAACTGCCAACACGATGAAAGAGTTAATTTATGGACGATCACGTTATTGATCTTCAGTGAGCTGCATATCAAATATTTCTGTTTAATTCTCTTAGAATATTCTGTGACTGCACACATAAGCCATCGATGCAGAGTTTCTCAACCTTCACAGGACATTTTCATGACTTAAATGTGGATTTTTGTTTGATATATTCTTTATTTAAAGCAGAGATCCATGGGTTGAACACATCACACACGTCATTTAATCCACTTTTAATACAAACATATTGAGACTTTCAGCTTTAAAATAAATTTTGTATGATTCCTTCCCACTTGGACCGTCCTCTGTGTCCTTTAAAATCAGATTACTAAATTATAAAACTATATATCTGAATTAACGAGCCAGCTAATTTGTTTATTATTATTATTAACCTATCAATGATTAATATTATGTTGTTAATTAAGTAAATGTACTCAACATTTGCTGGTTTAGCAAAAAATATAATAAAATAAAATAATATAGAAAATAAAACATGCAGTATTGCGGATGAAAAAAGACCAAAAAATAAATTTAAATAAAATAAAAAAGATTTCTTAAATTGAATCCCTATTTTTTAGATTTTTTTTTTAACTGTTGTTCAGACAAAATAAATTGTAACCTTTATGATGGGCTTCATGATCTTTATTTTTAATTATTAAAAGGCTGGTCTATTTTGTAATCAAAAATATAGTATATAGGCAATACAGGTAAAACAGGAATTAAAACAAGCTTAAAAGAGCGAATAAAAGAAAATTCTTAACTAATCATTTTAGTTTACTCAGATTTTGGGACCTAAAAGAAGAAGAAGAAGAATGAGCTTTTAATCCTCTATTTTTCATTTTGAGGTCCCAAAATCTGAGTCGGACTGCGACTAAAAACACATTTCCATAGATTACCAGCCTGTAAATTATATAATCTGACTCCAGAAATAGATCAGTTAGACATTTAAAAATAAATATAACTGCATGTCATCGGTTCCCAAAGTCACATTTGATGTGTTGAAGTTATTTTCTGCGGCTCAGAAATCCCAACGGAGCCGAAGGAGAGCTAAAAATAAACAGGTTGAGAAACTCTGCATCAGTTCATGTTTCACAAGAGTTCACAGGAGAGACGGAGATTTAACAAGCCATGACACCATGATGATGATGATGATGATGATGATGATGATGATGAGGATGTATAGTAAAGTATTTTTGAAGAGGATTTTCTGGAACAGTGTCATCATGTGGACATGATGAGTTGCAGGATCTTAACATTCAAATACAAATATTACTGTTATTAATAATATTACACCATCGAATCATTTGGAAACTTCATCTGGAGGTTAATTGGCTTCATTTAGAAGTATACAGTCTATATACGTGTGTTCCCTCTCGTTCTAACTAACAGTCATGAACCAAAGTCTCATCCTGACCGCCTCAGAGCTGGAGACTCATTTAAATATAATGAAATAATAATAAGTAATACTCGTTGCCCCTCCACCTGAACCCCAAAGCAGTCGATCACTTCTTTTCTTAAAGACTAATTTGGGTTCTTGCTGCAACGTCGGTCATCTGTTGGTGAGGCATAGTCTGTAACCTATGCAAGGTTAGTCATGTCCATGATCTCATCATATTACAACCGTTTCAATAAAATTTTGAAAGATACGACTCTGCTGTTTTCTTCATTATTGATGTACGAATGATTTTTTTTCTTTTTTTTAAATATTTTAAAATTTCAAGATTTGAGTGATTTTCTTTTAAAAACTTTAAATGTGATGTGATTGACTCTCTTCTTTCTTTTACTTTCCTCCTCTGGTTTAAAATGATTATATTTATTTTATTATTGTCATTTACACAATTCAGGATACCCTTCATGCTACACACAGAAAATATTTTAACATATATTCAAAATAGGCAATACAATAGAACAGTAGCACTAAAGGAAGAAATAAAAAGGAAAACTAAATTCTATTTACAAGGAATAAATACAGTTAGATACACGTACGATGGTGTTTTAGGGCCACTGGTAAAAAAGAAAAAAAGAGTAGGTAGAAAAAATGTTGACGGAGTTGGGGGGGGGGGTTATATTCTGATAAAAAAATCAGAATTTCTAAGATTAAAGTTGCAAATTTATGAGAAAAAACAGAATAAAATTGGATATTCTTTGACATTTAAGTGGTAAATTTACAAGATGAAAAAAAAAAAAAAATTGCGAGAAAACAATTCATGAATTCTCTAAGATTAAAGTCACAAATTTAGCCGAGGTCTGAATTTAATTGCTCCTACAGTAGTGTTATCATGGTAAGGATGGCTTCTACAGTAGGTGAAGGTCCTGAAAGATGCATATACATGTTGTCTTTCATGTTCTTTTTTTGAACTGCAACCCCCCCCCCCCCCCACAATTATTTTTCAGAGTTTTTTGTGACTTTATAATCTCAGACAATATTTGAGTTTAA